>NC_142716.1:46585651-46743485 GCF_055471065.1 Atractosteus spatula | reverse complement strand
CCTGGACTAGTCCACAATAGCTTCATTAATAATGCAGCTGAAGGTCTGATCACTGTGATCATCAAATGATTTTAACCAGGCATACCCACACTGTGACATTTCATTTCAAAATGTTGACATTCCTTTTCTTTGATACAGGTGTGTCACATCCACCGCTTTTATGCTTATCCAGGATAAGGGTCATGTTACAGACCACAGAAAGGAACATAGTTTGCTTTCTCTCGGAAGGCAACAAACAAATTTATGTAGCAGTACTAAAGCTGTGCCGCAGCAAGTAGTTTCAACAGTATTTTCCCATTTTTTGTTGTGTGGCTTGGTATTCATATGTCCAAATTGTGTAACTTGGAGTATCTGTCCTCTGTCCCTGTTGTCTGTGTGTAGATTAAGGAAGTAGATTTGATTTACTCTTTTGAGTTTAGACCTAGGGAATGTAGCTATTGGAAGCTTGGGAGGGGGGGGTCTTGCCACCTATTGTGGGGGAATAAACAGTATCTCTCCAGCGAGACCTGTGCTTGAAGTGACTCTCAAGATCCCTGTTCCCGTTCCTGGCCGCATGCGCACAGGTGCACGAGCTGGAGAAGTCGAAGCGCACGCTGGAGCAGCAGGTGGAGGAGATGCGCACACAGCTGGAGGAGCTGGAGGACGAGCTGCAGGCCACTGAGGACGCCAAGCTGCGCCTGGAGGTCAACATGCAGGCCATGAAGGCCCAGTTCGAGAGGGACCTGCAGGCCCGTGATGAGCAGAACGAGGAGAAGAAGCGGATGCTGGTCAAGCAGGTGCCGTGTTCTGGAGAGAGGCAGGAGATGGGCTCCAGCCAGAAGCGGGTTGATATTTGTGTGTCTGGTCTAGCGAATTGTAAGAGGAAAAGGTCCCTGTGTTTCCTTTTATCTCAAGACATTTCTTGTTCATATGAAGTTGTGTGCTGGTTTGTAAAGGTAGGCACTAGTCATTTTATTTTGTAGTGGAATGCCTCATCCAAAAGCCTGGTACTTCTCATACATCTGGATGAGTTCAGGGATTGTACGAGTGAAGTCCAGGCCACCCCAGCACGTGGCTTCGCAGTGCAGTGCCGCTGACCCTACTTTCCCAGGTGCGGGAGCTGGAGGCGGAGCTGGAGGATGAACGCAAGCAAAGGGCCCTGGCTGTGGCTGCCAAGAAGAAGATGGAGATGGACCTGAAAGACCTGGAGGCTCAGATTGAGGCGTCCAACAAGGCCCGCGACGAAGCCATTAAACAACTGCGCAAGCTTCAGGTACTCATCCTGCAAAACCACACCTCTCATTTTCCCCCTGAAATGTTTGCCCAGCCATGTTTTATCTTAATCAGAATATGTTCACTTGCATTATGCATACATCTTTATACCTTCATGCTAGTTTAATTATTATATTTGTATATTGGTTCTACCATAATACAGTGGTTTTTATTCACCCATGAAGTACTGCTGTGGTAAAGGGGCTATTTCTCCTGTTCTAGGCTCAGATGAAAGATTACCAGCGCGAGCTGGAGGAGGCCCGTGCTTCTCGAGACGAGATCTTTGCTCAGTCCAAGGAGAACGAGAAGAAGCTCAAGAGTTTGGAAGCAGAGATTCTCCAGCTTCAGGAGGTGCGTTATCCTCTTCAGCAACACTAAAGCTTTCTCTGCCCTAGGGCAGCTCTGACCTTCATACACTATTGGAGAAAAGACTGTTTCTCACAGTATGCAAAGATCAAGTACAGGTAAAGTACAGTTCAATAAATACAATTCCCAACTGTAGAACAGAGGGATTAAGCAACTAAGGCACCCAAGCTCACACATTATACCTATGAAATCACTCCTTTTACATTGAATGTTTTTTTTCATTTCTTGAGTGCTGTAATCCGCGGTCTGAGTCTGTGTTTGTCTCCCCGCCCAGGACCTGGCAGCGTCGGAGCGAGCCCGCCGACACGCTGAGCAGGAGAGGGACGAGCTGGCTGACGAGATCTCCAACAGTGCCTCTGGAAAGTGAGTCTGGGCTGGCAGACGCCAGGGGAATGGGTCACGCACAAGATTCTAAGGGCCCAAAAGGGCTCGGTTTGATTCCGTCTTGAACCCGTGTTAACTGATGTTTCTGTTTTGGGTACAGTCTGTGGTGATGGGTGCAGCTGTTTCAGTAGCAGATCCGAATACTGTTTAATTGAGTCCGTGTCCTGCTGAATTGAGAACCCTGTGTGCTTCTGTCTGTCTGTGGCAGGTCAGCCCTGCTGGATGAGAAGCGCAGGCTGGAGGCTCGAATTGCCCAGCTGGAGGAGGAGCTGGAGGAAGAGCAGAGCAACATGGAGCTGCTCAATGACCGCTTCCGCAAAACCACCATGCAGGTAGATGGGGGCGCCTGAAAATTCCTCCTGGGAGCACGTGCACGACACCTCCCCACACTCCAGTCGTGCCTTCACACCTCTTCCAAAATATCTGCATACACATGGCACTGGTTGGAACTGCTTCATAAATACACATGCAGACTCGCACAGCTCTCTGCCCCAGTCCCCTTGACACAGGCTTCCATGAAGCAGTAAGATGAAGCAGGAGCATTCTCACGCTTACACACGCATGCAGCTCAAGAAGTGAATGAGCTTCAGTTCCTCCTGTTAGACGCTTCGGGGATGCAGCAGTAGTAATAACGGTCCTGTCTTCCTCTGCCAGGTGGACACCCTGAATGCAGAGCTGGCGGGCGAGCGCAGTGCCGCGCAGAAGAGCGAGAATGCCCGGCAGCAGCTGGAGCGCCAGAACAAGGAGCTGAAGGCCAAGCTGCAGGAGCTGGAGGGCTCCGTCAAGTCCAAGTTCAAGGCCACCATCGCCGCCCTAGAGGCCAAGATCGCACAGCTGGAGGAACAGCTGGAGCAAGAGGCCAAGTGAGCACAAACGTCCCCTGGCACCCAGCCAGCTCACCACGGGCTCCATTGGTTTAGGACAGTTGTCGCTGCAGCTCTGGCGCCAAGGAGATTAACACCAGGAAATCTTAGAATGGCAGGAATAGTCTAAACGCATCACACATGGCTTCTTTTAGCTGCACGTTTCAGAGGGCAGTTTCAAAACATCAGATTTTTATGAACAGGGAATTTTACACTTGGGCTGATATGATTACATATAACACTAGAATCGTGGCCCTTCCAAAGCAAACAGTCTGTGGAGGCTAATTCTGGTTAGAAACAAATCATTTAAAGATTAAAACCTTAACTTCCAGTCAGAATTCTAATTACACATATGTAGTGAATGAGTTTGAAACCCAGTCAAAATGAATCTTGATCTGTCCAATCCAGTGTGTGACTTTTATGCTCAAGGCAGTGTTCTTGTGTTCTTGTGGTCACACTCCTAATCTGGTTCCTGAAGTAGCTATAGTACCAAACCGCGGAGGGAAGCTGCTGGCATCGGCGTGCTTGGTAGTTTGAGCTGTCGGATACCTCAGGCTGTGCTCTGGGGCTAAACCGGTCTCTTTCCCACGCAGGGAGAGAGCTGCAGCCAACAAGATCGTTCGCCGCACAGAGAAGAAGCTGAAAGAGGTGTTCATGCAGGTTGAAGATGAGCGACGCCATGCAGACCAGTACAAGGAACAGGTACTGTAGGTGCCCTGCGTGAGTCCGACGAGCATGTACCCTGGCCAAGCCCACTGGTTTTTAATCCTCTTCACTTGGCGTGATGTGAAGATTGCAGGATTAGCGAATGGCACGTATCCTAATGTTAACCGTGTCGTAGCCGCACGGATCCTAAGTGGGTGTGGGGTGATGGGTCTCTCCCTCTCCCTCAGATGGAGAAGGCCAATTCCAGGATGAAGCAGCTGAAGCGGCAGCTGGAGGAGGCCGAGGAGGAGGCCACCCGCGCCAACGCGTCCCGCCGCAAGCTGCAGAGGGAGCTGGACGACGCCACGGAGGCCAGCGAGGGCCTGAGCCGCGAGGTCAACACCCTGAAGAACCGCCTCAGGTAGCGGACGCCAGGCGGGGCTGAGCTCACGGGCTGGGCTGGGAGAGATGAGGCCATGTGTTTGGGTTGCCGGTTGTCAGGAAATCCTTGGAACAGTTAGCTCCAAACTACCAGATGGGCCAAACGGCCTGCTCTCATTTCTTGCAATTTTTGCCCTTAATGCACTAATCCTGATCATATTGGCAGTGCTCTCTCCCTTCGCTTGGATCCTCTGAGTATATATCCACAGCTTCAACATGCGGGGTCAGGCGTTCAGATATACCGCATAACGGTTCTCAGCCTTGTGCCGCTTGCCAGCACAGGTGTGCCCTTACTAAATGAATCCTGCTCCACAGCTGCAACATAGTTTGAAAAAAGCAGAGCAAAAGACGAATATCATTATTTTATTGTCCTAAAAAACAGTGCAGAAATGCTCTTGTTCACATTTACCAGTGGCTGTTCTCAGATGAATATGAGACAAAGCTTTTTTGATACCTATATGAGCCGGTCGTTGTCACTAAATTTTCAAATAAAGGCTTAGCGTAGTTTTGTTGAAGAGGTGCTGGCCAAGTGTGCGGTGCTCTCGCCGACACCTCTGTGCTCTCGCTGTCCCCAGGCGCGGCGGCCCCATCAGCTTCTCCTCCAGCCGCTCGGGGCGCCGGCAGCTCCAGATCGAGGGGGCTTCGCTGGAGCTCTCTGACGACGACGCCGACGCGAAAGCCAGCGACGCCAACGAGACGCAGGCCCCCCAGGTGGAGTAGAGCCCTCGCTCTCGCCCTGGAGCCAGCCAGCCAGCCAGCATGCTAGAGCGCTACAGCCTCCCCTGTTCCACACGCCAGCGAAGAGGGGGAGAAACTGCTCCGACCAGCCCTCCAGGCTGCCCTGTGGTCAGAAGTCTGCCTTACTCCTCACTGGCCACGCTGCAAGGCTGTAAATCACTGATCTGTTGCGTCTTAATATAACTAGCCTTGGCATACTGTATCTGCTTAAACAAATATAGGTACAAGTGCATTTTATATATATATAAATATATAAATAAATGGAGTAATTCTTTTTTTTCTCCCAGATAAACAATGTAAAACTATTTTGTAGCAAATTAAGGCTGAAGTAAAACAAAACTGTCCTCTCATTAAAAGATATTTGCATTCAAAGACAACTTAGTCACGGGTGGATCCCCTCTTTGTTGCTATGCATGTCTCTTTATGATGTACAGAGCACACTGCTTCTGTCGTACACAAAACAAAAACAGAATCGTGTGCCGGTGGGTTGTGCTCGGACCTGTGAAGGACTGGAAAGTGAAATCATGCGAGGACCCGTCTGCTTCCGTTAATGAAATGCGAACGTGCTCGACAGAAAATGTTACTGTGAAGTCAATGAAGGAATCTCATATTTCAATTGATGTCTTTTGACCTATATTTTTTTTTTTTGCATTTGGGGGCAATGTTTTTTGAGGGTCTTGTTAGTCAGGAGCTGAAACCTCACTGCTCTTCAACAGCAAATATTAAGTTGTCTCTCTTCTGCAAACAGCAGTATTTCTCAGTGACCTTGGACACAAGCTGAGTTTCACTTTTCAACTGTACTGGCTGGGTGGGCATTGTCAAAGAGCTGTTATACTTATCAAGGTGGGATAGATGGGTTGCTGTGCATCGAAGCGGTCTTTCCTTTCCTTTTTGTTTAAGTTTTAGGAACCTTTTTTGAAGCATTTGCTGAAATAGTCAAACTTGTCATATTAGGCAGTCTTTCACAAATTGAACTTCAGAACCTGTGCCCAGTTTTTTGTTTTCTGGTCACTGTATAAGTCGTGCATCTATGGCTCTCCTCTGACAGTCACGTTTCTGCTTCACTCTCTCCACTTTCCCTCATTTCCTCATCGTCTTTGAAGACGCTCATGTTAAAATTCATGTACCTTTCAATGTGAAGTAGTTGAAATAAGATGAAATTCAATATGAAGCCACTATGAAGTTCAGCGGCATGGGTGTTGCATATCTGTGGAGTTGATGTGGTGACAGGACCTGCATATCCATTATTATAGTTTTGTTTTCAGTTAAAAAAAAAGTAATTTGTTATAATGTTAGTATATAATAAACTGATGTTTCTTTAAAAGTGCCTTAGACACTACTAAGAAAGCATTACTAGTAGAAAACCTTCATATATACCTAACATTACAACAAAAAAAACATAACGTTTAAACATGATTTTATTGTATTTAGCTGTGCTTCATATCATATACAGTATGTACCTCTCCAGTTCTAGTGCTATTATAGATATTACGTGGATATGAATCAGTGTTATTAACTCTGAAACGATGAGCCTTCTGCCCTGTGCAGGAAGTGTTATTTCATTTGGTTAAAAGCTTTAACATCTACGGGGTAGTTATATTATTGAACTGGCTGTTGACAACCAGGCATTTGACTGCAGATCTTTCCTTTTATTTCTTGTATACCTGTATTTCTAGACAATGATTTTTGTAAAAGACAATAAACATTCATTCTAGAACTGGTATGTGTTCGTTTCCTTTGAAGGGATGTCAATTTTTTTAATTTCTGAATACTTGACATGTGAAAAGTAAAGGGTGAGTAGGTGGTTTAGGGCTTCTTTGGGTTATAGTTACTATATAACTTCTTATTGATTTTTTTTCTTGTTATATAGATTACCTTCAGTGATCAGTGATATTACAGCTGCATAAATGTTTCATTTTTGGAAGATGTTTGCACACAGGCTGTTCACTATGATGTGGTCTGATAAAGCAAGTTATCTTCAAAATACAGATGTTTTTTTTAAGTTACCCAAGATCTAATATGCAGAAATATACGCTCTGTTACTTGGCACATATTGTAAGAGTAGAAGTGTTAACCTTGACACCCTAATTACATTTGATCTTGGGCCTGTGCTCCTGATTACTTTCCCCCTTAATTCAATCCATAAAGCTGCTCCCACTTCTCTACCTGGTCTCAGGTGGTTGGGACTGAGGACAGTAAAGTGCCTCCCTCATTCACCTTTTGCTATGACAAAACCAGTCTGATCTATGTTTAGCTTGAATGCACAGGTGCACAAATTGTCATATTCTTGCTCTTTACAAGTCCTTTGAAAAATGTCAAACTGATCCAGTGTGGGTTCTGAGGTTGTTAGGTTAGTGTAGCACTGGGACTCAAGTTATATACCATATGTTTAGTACGTTGCCTTTGAATACATTGGAAAGAAACACATTGCATGGGCTTCATTACCAAATTGTATGCAGTGTGTAATTTTTTAGCTGAAACCTTGCTCTTGAATTGTTTTTGCAATTATGCCTGTTCTGGGTGCATTGGCAAACTCGTCCACAAGGTGGTGCTAAAGACCTCTCTGTTGCCTTCTGATCTTTTCTGTTCTGTATTCACAAAATGTATGGTCACTTGCTTTGTTAAGCACCTTGGGGCAACCTTTTTGTGAAAGCCGCTATATAGAAATAAATTGAATTGAAATAGAGAAACTCCAAAGTAAATATCCATGGGCTTAATATCTTTGGATAAAAGCAGTGAAACGGTTTCTCTCACAGACTAATAGTTTATACTAATATTAAATATCTAGTATTAAAAGTAAACATGGGCAATTGGAATGTTGCATCTACCATGAATAAACTGATAATTCAAAGTGTATGAGCATCTGTGTTGTTAGACAGATTAGGTAGATGCATTTGTTAGTCATGACCCTCTACAGCAAAGGCAGAGAGTATATCAACTGTTAAAAGAGAAGGAATATTAACTGTACCCTCTGCATTAAGTTGGGCATTTTCTATCCTTCACCCTACAGAGATTTAAATTCCAACTTTGTTTTATTTTTAGAAAACCTTTTTAGGTTAGGTTTAGGGTAGATGTTGCTAACACCACAAGTTGGTCATGGATGCATTTCCAAGTCTGGGTATGATTAGCCCTAGGAAGGGGGAAAAAAAAAGCAAGGATGTCATAAAATGTTCCACAAGGTCTGTGCTAAAAACACCTTCACTCTCCATGGGAGATCTCTTTTAATTATAACTCCTATATTCTGAATGTAGTGATTCTGAAGAGGTAACAGAGAAAATTTAATAAGAAAGAATAATGGGACTGCCATTTCCTCACCTATATACTGTATACACAGTTAACTTCAGTGCTTTATAATGTACATATTTAATTGCATGCTCTCCATCGCTCAGACACCTGGCTGCATTCCCAGGAAAAAAAGGTGACTGGTTTGTAATCAACCCTATACCCTCACTAGTGGGATGGAATAATTCCACATAAAATCTATCAAAAATACCACTTCCAAAACTACAGATGTTTGACTACTGTAGATAAAACAAGCTGAAGAATTTAGTATTTAAAGATCTTTATTAACAGGTTAGACAGCCAATTCTACATCATGATAAATGATCTGTTACAACTGTATTATAATACACATTTGCAATTCAAGACATGCCAGAAGGAATCTGAATAAATAAAGATACAAAGCCTAAGCTAGTATATATACAAACACCTTAGGCAAAGACGCTATGCTTACAAACCTATATACACTGATATATAACAGATCAAACAGGCAATGTTGTTTGATGACAACCATCAAAATAAAATCATGTGAACGCACTGGCAAGAAAAGGGACATTTCACCAGTGCTCCAAATTATATTTTCAACCCAACTACTTAAATAAATTAGCTTCATTTTTACTTATGAATGTAAACTTTTTTAAAAAGCGTCAAGAAACGTGATATTTCAACAAAAAAAAAAATCTGGTGAATTTCAAACCCACCAAAACAGGCACATTGAACAGATTCCCACAATTACAAAGTTAGCAAACACTAAATGTGAGTGGCAATTAAGTCACAATACGTGTATATTTATGAGTCACACTGTTAAAATTGTAATGGTCTATATTACAATCAAGATTACCAATACTGATCCAACATTCAAATCCCAAACACGGGGTTTTGTTTTTTTAAAAGAGTAGGGCCGGTAGTCTTAAGCCTTCATTAGTGACGGTGTTGTTCTTTAATTGTATTGACATATGCAGCCGGAAATAAAAGGGATGTCTTAGAACAGGTATAGCGATGACCTGTGAGAAACATTTGCAGATGTTGCACAAAGTCTGCATCTGGATGATTTTCTAAACCCAGCCTTCACTCTACATCTGCTCTAGATACACTGAAGAAGAAAAAGACTGAACTGGTTTAAAAATATGAACCGTTTTTTGAAGGCTACTTGCTTGTTAAGTAGGTCTGAAATATCTCATTTGCTGTGAAATTGCATAACCACACATCAACAGCAGGTAATTTAAACAGACTTTGAAATGAAGTGATGTTTAGTCTTTTTCTTTGTACAAGGAACTGAACGAGCAAGTGCCTTTGATGCAGCACTACAGAAACCATCAACTGTTTCAAACAGGACCTTTAATTGCACCAGGAAAAACAAAATATATATACAGACAAATTGAAAACAAATGCTTAAAAGAAATCCCTTTTCTTTACAACACGCAATAGACCAAAACAAAATTTTAAACGTTTATTCGAATGCTGTAGTCGACCGAGGGCCTTTGTCACAAACCAATGTTAAGGTTCTTCCAGTGAGAGACACGTAAAAAGGAAAAGAGCAAAGCCACTGGCAGCTGAGGGGGAGCACACACTCCTGAACACGTGCTGCCGGGGGAGAAGGATCCAACAATGAACAACCAACGAGGGGGGGGGGGGGGGGGTCTGTAATGAAGGGCGTGAAGACACATGTGCACCGATTTTCAAGTCTTTTACGTGCAGCTGAATGACAGATGTCCCTCCTTGCTCACGCCTGTTCCCTTGTTGTCCAGGAGCTCGGGTGGCAAGGTGCGGCTTCATCAGACACTCAGAGGCAGCACGCCAGGAGGGGAGGCGGACCTTGGAGAGCCAAGTCCTGTGAGGGATCCAGGGTCCAGCCCGTTCACTGCCCTGCAGAGCACAAACATGCATATTGGCCTGGTGCTTAATGCTACCCTTCACACTACTGCACCCTGGAAGCACAGGGCCCCATCACAGCTCTCCTGAAATGCAGCAGGAGTACCTGTATTTTCTACTGCTTGATGTTGATTCTATGACACTTATGCATCATTGACTGTTCTTTGTGCAAAACATTAAATGTGGATGTTTCAGAAGAAATTCAGGTTTTGATCCTAAAACATACCCAGCAAACTTAAAAGGTAATCCAAGACACTAAGCTTAAACTAACACTTTGATATGCTCACATCATTCAATAATTCATTGCAATCACACAGAAGCAAATCTATCAGACCTTTAGTTGACTACAGACAGCATTTACGTTGCTATTTATAGTATCAACAATCCTTCGCATCTACAGGCACAGAGGAGAAGGTAATGGGAATGAGCAGGTTATTGAGATGGAAGATGGGTTAAGATACAAGTGTGCCTCACTGCACAACAGCCCATTGCCTCCTCCAATACTAAATTTAATTTAATGTAGGGACCTGCACCCACATGCCATTGCAAGGCCATGCAGATGCTGCACATTCTCCTGTGAATTTTATTCTTACGGTTTCCAAATGTTTCCAGGAGTTCCACATACATGCATTGCTAATGGTCATAAAGGATTCAGTGGGTGTAACTTCTAAAAACA
This sequence comes from Atractosteus spatula, assembly GCF_055471065.1. Lineage (NCBI taxonomy): Eukaryota > Metazoa > Chordata > Actinopteri > Semionotiformes > Lepisosteidae > Atractosteus > Atractosteus spatula. The sequence goes on along the minus strand of NC_142716.1, from coordinate 46,732,970 downwards.
ATTCCATTCTTAAACAAGGTCATACTGCACATGCACTGACCAAGATGTCCTAGCATAAATATGGGTGCTTTCATAAGCATGCTATTTTTACAGCACACCCAGTTCCTACAAACTCGTCTAATTTTCTCTTTGCATGCCCTTTCTTCATCTTAATACAAGGGGGGGGCAGTCCCTGATGTTCATCAACCATTCAAGGACAAATGCAACTTAAGAGCCTTCTGATTTTTGAGAAACAAAATTTATACCAAATGACAAGAATAGAGTCATTGAATAGAATGCCCCACCCCCCATGTCTTTCTGCAGACACTGTTCATCCATTTTGTGCTACTTCCCAAATGACTTCAAGTACTCCGAACACTGCAGCTACCTAAAGGAAAAAAATATACATGAACAGAGATAGCTTGAAGATTCATGTTTAGTAGAAGACTTATTTATTGCTAATTCAATCATCAAAGTAACTATTTCATATACAATATTTGATTTTATCAATAAAACAATGGATCACAAATTGCCAAAATGTAATTTTAGGGTAATAAAAATTTTATCAGGGAAACTAACTGTGCTACTCTATTATTTTAACACAAGGCAATACAACACAAATGAGTTATATTAGTGGGAGCCTGCCCAGCCATGCTGTTCAAGACAATACCCTGCCATCTTTCAGGACATTCCTACATGAGATCCCTGGATCAAATACGCTAGACTTTTCTCATCTGTAATGCTACATTCAGCAAAGACATGGCTCCCATTTCCCACAAATTTGACTAAACTGTCAAAGATAAACCAAATTGAAAATCTATTGAATCAAAACACTCAATGCAGGGGACAAAATGCAAAAATGTGAAAATCAAGAAGCAGAAACAAAAGTTTATACACTTTAGAATTTATATTGCATGGATGCCAAAATGACAAAGAGGGCTCTTGAAGATGCAAACCACCAGTAAAGAAAGGGAACTCGTCTCTATACACTGTCAGGAATGTCAGCTCTTGCAAATGTTCATTCCGTTTTAAATACTGCAAGTGCAATATTGAGACAGATCCATTTTTAAGCAGATGTGGTGCCTGGCACATTCAGTGGGGGTAAGCAAGACTCACAAATTAAATGTCAAAAGCTTGACTTTTTTCCTCCAGACATCAGTTATTATTTTATGTGGAAAAGTTTCTTAACCTCCAGAACAAAAACACAAAAAGCAATTAACGTTAACGTATCAGCTTAGAAGCTAAATTTGTAAAATAATGTTTTATTTATTTTGTGCGCTGCGGCAGAAGTCTATAAATTGTCCTAGAAACTGAAAATAGTAAGATAACATTCACTGATTGTTTTTACATCACTGTACTTAATTACTCTGAAACATAACATATAGCACTTAACTACATTCACTATTCTCAACCACATTGAGAAAAACAAGCACATTATAACTTTAAAAACATCTTTCCATATAAGAATGTACAGTATAGTTCAAATGAAAGAATCAGGTGTAAACCTGGAATTAATGCAATGGATTTCTGTTACATACAGTGTATTAGTTGTATTAGTCTGGCTTGTGGGCAATTTGGATCATTTCAAGAGCAACAATGCCAACTGCACCTCATAGTACGAAACACAAGAAACGTGTTCAACTAGTTTTGGACACTAACAACCATGTTACTATATAGTAGCACTGAAATACAATTACTAATCAAAGTTCTTGGCTTTTCTTAATGAACAGAATTAATATTAAATTGCTAAAGCTTGTACACAGAATACTTCAGTTCAACAAGCAAAAGATACAATGCGGATCCCTCAAACCAGGAACATACTGCATTTGGAAAAACCCGATAGGAATTAGCAGGATGGAAAACACCGCAGAGCCAGATTCTACCACAGAAAGTCACTATACTTACCTCAATACATCCCATAACTGCAGTAGCTCGCCTATTCCAGCTAACCTGAATTAGCCTTATTACTGTATTTAGATTATGAAAGCACTTTTTTTTTTAAGTCAGTAGATCTATAAACAGACACTGTACTTATTGCTCTCCATTTTGAAATCACATTTAGGCAGAGCCCCAAAGGCATGTAATGTCAAGGTGTGGTTAAGAAGCCAACGCCTGCCACAACCCCAAGCAGTTAGTGGAAATGATATCTATGCTAACGGTTAATATTTTCCACTACCAGAACTCCATTAGACAGCATGCATATGCCTATACAGAGTAAATGAACATTTACCGAGAACAAGTGCAGGGAAAATGACCTTTTCCTGCCTGCTGGAAGAAAACACATGTTCTAGCAAAATAATGTTGATTCAGCCAAAACTGCCCTCCATAATAAAAAAAAAATACAGGAGACCCTTTAAAGTCCCCCCAATCACAAAGGTTCTTAATCTAGGTTTACAGGCCCACCATACTGCTAGGGTTGCTACTTGAAGGCTTAAAAACTATTACATATCACCAGATCAAGCAGAATAAGGGTTCCAGCCACTGTAGTACGATCTATTCACCAACGGTTCTCAGCCAGGCTCCTTGGGAATTCTGGTCTCTTCTGGTTTTTGTTCCAAAAGAACTACCGATTTCTGAAATTATTCTGATTGCTAGTTCAGTCTTGTTTAACAGCTTTTGCAGTTTCTGGTTTAACAAATTCCCTACTTGAAGTGTGATGTTCAGAATACAGATCTGTTTGCAATCTTTCGTCTGTTTATTAAGACTGTTCTACCCAGTTTCTATTTATTCCACTGGACAGAGGCGCATAGAAAATGATCACATCTTCCAACAATGAGCTATCTTTTCTGCTGCAGAATTAAAATGGGTTACATGTAAGTGAACAACTGAACGAGTCAAGTTAAAAGACTCAGGAATTGGTACAGGGCTGAGACCAATTACACAAAATTCAATGTTTTACAAATGCCTTCAACAGAAAACTGAAATCATTTAGCACGCAATTAAACCAGCTAGAGCAAAAGCCAGAGGAGTGCCTCTAGGACCAATATTGGGAACCACTGACAATGACAATTTTCAATCTTTAAAACCACATCACAGTATGTAATTTTTCTTTAATCAAACTAATTGGAGGGAAAGGGAAAGTGGCAAAAAGTTAATTCTGCCTTTTAATATATTTTTAGACTTATGTTTATATATCTATAGTAGTTATGGACTCTATATTCAAAATACGTAGGCACTTAAATCCCCACAGGAAACAATTAGAACTGACGCACTCAGGTGAATTTACAGTAGTGATGTGGTTAAAAATATAATATCCTTCAGTTTTAGATCTTTAAATTCAATAAAAAACACCACTGACTGCACATTTACAGAAAGCATGCAGACAGTAGTGCAGAATACTTACGCTTTATCAAAGTACGTTGTGTGTAGCGAGTGTGAAAATTTTGTACTGTTGCTGTTTATCAAGTTGCTGTGCCCTGAAGAGTAGCTCTTCCTGGATGCCTGGTCCTTGGCAAAATTTCGGCAAGCAGCTAGTTTTGATTCTAATGCCTGGGAATAAATGCAACACCCAAGATTTCACAATTAATTGACCGCAAATACAAACTGACCATGAGGTTTAATACAGTACCCTTTTGAATTACATCCACAATAGAAATTCTTACCTACAGCAATAAAAATTGCATGAAAAACTCAAAGGGACAATCTAATTACCTCAACTAGACCTAGAATATAGTGCCTAAAAGACGTATTTCTCAGTAGTTTTTACTATACATTGACAAATTGAAGAGGAAGTCGGCATCTGAGTTTCACCGATTGTGATTCAACATCTATGAATAATTAAAAAGGCAGAACTGCAAGAGATTTAAATTAGGAAATGTGAACTGCAAAACCAGAATATAGATTAGGCTTAAAACTGCCCTCTAGCCTTTCCTTGGTACTATAAATAACACTGGAAAACATTTCACATAGATTAAGAAAACACAGTCCAGCTACATACCCCTACTTTCCTTAGAAGATCGCCTACTATGTTAAGAGCTGATATTCTTGCAGATGGAGTTAACGGGGAGTTGCTACAACCATTTGGTATTCCTGCAAAAAACAAAACAATGTATAAAACAGTTTGATGCACAAAGTACAAGCGTTCGTTTCCATCCCAATACAATATAATAAGGCTGTTTTCTGTATAGGTCATTTCAAATATCCATAGAACACCCTAGGTCTAGAGCGGTAACACGAACGACAAAATTCTACAACCCCGTGTTGGATTCTGAAAGCGTCATCTTCACTACCACTTTGGACTGTGCCGATATAATTCTGCCTTTCACCACGACACGTCGCGGAAGTCAGATAAAGCCGAGGTACCCTTGGGGCTGGAGAAGCCATTGTCTATGCTCTTCCCGATGGGCGTGGCCGGCAAGGAGAGAGACGCCTGGACCGCAGAGTCCATCTTGTCGCTGTCCATGGTGGGAGAGCTGGGCGCGGACATCCTCGTCACGTCCGTCTGCCTCTCTCGCACCGCCAGCTCCTGCCGGAGATCTGCGAGATTTCCACACGTTGCAATTTGCAGCAATTCCAACAGACATTTTTCAGAAAAAATAGCTTTCAAATTATTTTTTTTTAAGGGACCAAGCTATTTCTCTATTATTTTCTTTTTAGCAGCCACACAAAAATGTTCCACTTGTGGCTTTGGAATGGGCAATAACTTATTTTGTGAAAATACTTAAGATGACTTGGCATACTTTTACAGGCAAATGTGAATGTTTTTTTAAGCAGGCTATCATTTTCTGTTCTGATTTTTTTGGACTCATGACAGCACTGGAAAAAGTCCCATTTAAGAGGAAATCACTTTCAAGAATAGTGAAGAAATGCAAGGATGAAATCGTACGTTTGTTAATATTTTATCATGAAGAAGAATGCCCACTTAATATCTACACTGAAGACAAAAGCAACAAGTCATCATCAACAGTACAAAAAGAAAACATCACTACCTCGAGCTTCATCCTTTAATCTCTGGACAGACACAAGGAGAGACTCTTTCTCATCAAGCTCACTTTCTAAAAAGGCATTTCTTTCAATGGCTTGGTTGAGTCTCTGTTCAAAGTCTTCTAAAGAAACTATTGTTGCCCTAGAAAAGAAGGAAACACAAACATTTATTAATTTAAATTCCACAGTGCACTAAACAAAAAAGAAATCAAGGATATTTTAAAGGTTAGAGCTTGCTAGAAATGTGATCACATATTTGTGGTAACACATTGTGGTCGGTTTTACTCTGTATGTAAAACATTAACGAACTGCAAACAAAACCCTTAGCTTAGGCTGAAGGTTGCTCAATACACCCTCTCCTCACCTCTTGGCTCTTTCCAGGTCATCATTCGCCTGCTCCAGCTCCCTCACATATTTATGAAGCTGCTCCTTGATGGCTCTCGTCTGTCCCAAGTCATCCTCTAGCATGGATATCTGCTTGTAGCTCTGAGAATACTGTTGTTCAAGTTTTTCCTTGAAGGGACAAATGCTACAATGTTGGTCACAAGAATGAGCCAGCTGCTCCAAGCAGAAGAATTAGCCCACATCCTTTTGTGTTTTGTCAGGTTAGCCAAAGAGAAGGAGAGTGTACATGACCCATATCCCGAAGTTCAACTGCACAGATTATTGTGTCATCTTTCCAATTCACTTTATTGATCAGACATTCAATTAAATGTGACCTTTACATGTTCAGTTAATAAGATCAGATCACTTTATTGGCCAAATACAATTTCTTGCATTATGAATTGTCTTTTCACATACCCCAGCTTGCTCTCCATCAGACACAGACACACAGACAGGGAGAGAAGCTTGAGGTCAGAGTGCAGGGTCAGCCATTTATACAGCGCCCCTGGAGCAGCTGAGGTTAAGGGCCTTGCTCAGGGGTCCAACGGAGTAGGATTCCTCTGCCGGCCGCGGAATTTGAACCAGCAACCTTCCAGCCACAGGAGCAGATCCTTAGCCAAACTGCACTTATATCACTTTAGTGGTATTCTTAAAACGCATTTCTTTGAAATGTACACTTCCTGCTCAGGTGACTTCCTCACACATTACAAAAGAACCAGTTAGTTTCACTTAAGATGGTTTGCATTCCACCAGCATTACCTTAACCTACAATGACTCGCACATCCAGCAACACGAAGCAGTGAAACCAAAAACCCAACTTGCACCACAAGTATGATTTTGCTGCCAACTACTGTGGCTGCTGCAAGAGATCAGTAAAAGGGGGTACGGGATTTCACGAGGTTAACACCTCAGGCAAATGTGCTGCAGAAGCCCGACACATTGAACTATGGTGTAATCTAGCATCATCATTGCGCTAACGTCTGCATGCTACAAAACACACACTTGGATTTACATGACTGTGAGCAAATCCATACTACATTTTTCCCCTCACCCTGATTATCCCATCATGAACACATGTACTGCTTTAGTCTTCCAGGCAACGAATCAGTGAGTCTTTGAACCAATATAGTAGACTGGCGGGAAAAAGCCTTTGCAAAGCCTTCCTAATTCTGCACGCTTTCATCTGACCACTGCACAGAAGTTCTGTGTGAAAGTTTTCAGCCTGCACAAAACAGGAAGCATTAAGTTCTTCTTTACACATTATGTTAAAATCTATTTACAGTTAGAAAACAGTTCTGTACTTACTCTGACCAAATACGAAGGCAAACAAACAACAATCAAGTTTTGCACAAAAGGTTACATGTGTATTTAAAACCTGACTACAATGAAGCTGCCTATATCATATCACTGTTAAACCCTTTTCGTAACTTCTAAAATCGCAGATTGTTTTATTATATACAGGCAATTTGGAATCGTCATTGCTTTTCAGTGCACAGGGATCGATCGTGAATCCATATGGGGAGAATGAGGAAGTGCCTACTGGTTCCTCCGACCCACCCAGCTCTTGAGCCCTTTGACACTGAATGTGCTACAAGCTCTGCGTAGACAAACTGGACGTTTAGCGTCAATTGGAAGGGAGGTGCATCTCCCACAGGCATGACCGAGAGTCTTCAGGTACCCAGAAAACTCAAATTACAAGCTCTGGAGTGACAGGTTCAGAACCAATAAAAGATAAATAAAAAGAGAGGCATACCTCTCACTAACAACCCAGGAAGGCACAGGGCCCCCATTTGCAGGGAATATGATTTATCAGTTAGCTAGTGCGCAAAAAATTGTCAACGTCTTTTTAAAATTCAGGGGCTTTTTAAAATGCAGCAGCAATTAAACCAAAAGACCTAAAATCTGGACACTTGCCTTCAAAGCATCAACCTCATTTTTTAGTCTTTGGTTTTCTGCCTGCAGGTCTCGGATTCTGTGCTCCGCCTGACCCAACTGCGCTTCGAGCTCTGCTTCCAACTCCCGGCTTCCTTCCTGGAACTCCAGCAGCTCCTCCTGGGCTTCCTGACAACTGGGGTTAAAAAAAGTTAACCTCTTAGAGAAGCTGACAAGGGGATATCCTTAGGATGATGCTATTGTGCCAAGTTTATAGCGGTATTTCAAATGGATCTTCAAAGCCCAAGAACATTATTGAAGCATCAAGGAGTCTAAAAACTTTGTATTTTAATGATTCACACCAACCATGAAGGACACCAAAGAAATTATTAGTAAGAATTTTCAAAATCTAAAATCATGACGGAGAGCATGAAATTCTGTACAGCGGAGGCAGTATAAATCATTTACTGAACTCAAAGAAACGTACTACCTATTGCATTAGGTACAAATGTGACTTCCCAAGAAAGAATAAAGAACTTTAAATGCCATCTTTAAATACTGTTTTACAGATGTCCTATTGTAAATTCCTTGAATCTCCCCATCTCTTCTGACTTCAAATAATTTATACTTGGGGATATTTTTTCTAGTTTCATCAATTTGTAGTTGTCATGAAAAGGAATGTATGACAAATGTAAATGAGAAAAACCACACTCTGGTCCCTGTTCCCTAGACTTCATGTCAGTGGTCTAAAAAATGGCAAATCGCTGCTCACCCGATAATTTCACACTAACTTGGCCCATGTGACGGGTCCCATTGAGGAGGGGAGGCGTTTTAACGGGACACAAGCATAGCAGAGACCTTTTAACCCCAAATTACTGCTGCTTCCGCATCCAACCAGAATTCTTAGCATGAATCACAGAACTAATATTTTTTAAAAAAAGATATCCTGTGGGGATATCCCGAGACTCGCTACTGACAAGGTACTACTCAGCACAGAAGGAAAAAACACATTAGTGACTAAACTGTATTAGTGTTTCTAAGGTCTGAGTAATTCCTCCTAGGAAGTTCAATATAAAAACTACTTATACTGAGGAATGCAGACATGTCCTTAAAATACAGAGATATGGCACTTTTTTGTCAAGGCTTTACAGGAGTGTTTATTTTATTCTACTTTCTACTTAGCGGAAGGTGACTCTTCGAACACTACCAACTGGCAACATTTTCATGGAACAGTGGCAAGCAATGTTAAGAACTTAGCATATGGCCAAGTTCTTGAAATATTTCTTCATATACACCAAGGGAACAACTGTGTAAACAGGTTAATCATACTTTTCCAACAGTGAAGCTACCATCTGTGGGCATTTCTGGACTGTGGTATTATGTAAGTTAAGTGGCAGCTGTTTTGTACTTATACCTAAAAAGACATGTCTGGGGTTGTGGTTTTAAGATGAACAGTAGTTTGTTAAAGTAGTGCAATTCAGGTGAATTCTGCATTTGCTCATAAACGAGTAAAGTATTATTAACATCTTTAACAGCAAACTCATCTCTTACACGAGTAAGACTATAAGACGAAGACTTAAGACTATAAGCTGTTTACTTCCAAGTTAAACATTTATAGGAGGGTGAGCTCATCACTGCTGTGACTTGCACAATGTCCTTAGTCGTGCTTTGGCTTCCTGAAGGACTTGACATTGCTGACATGGGACTAAAGAACTTGACAAATTTTTCAGGGAGTTTGCAGTTTGAGGCATTTATTCAAGCAAAATGGTAATGAACAGTCAAAGCAATGATTTTCTCATTACTTCTCATAACCACATTCACTAAAGAAGAAAGCAACTGGATCTGGTAAGCTATCCAAGGGATCTAAAAATAAACCTTACAGGAAAAGCGACAGACTGTCTACTAAACATCTGCAATGTAAATTTGGGAAAACCCCTACCCAGGTCAATAAAGTTTGTGTTTGTCAAAATCCTGACAAGTTCTAATACTAAATTACTAGTGAAGGAGTGCATCACCTTAAAAAAAAAGTTATGGTACTATCCAACAGGTTGCAGAGAATAATCTACAAACAAGTTCTCAAGCATCCCACATTTTAGTTTAATGTCATGTGCGCTAGATGGACATCTAAATTTAAATTCATCACTGTCAAGGATTAACAAGTCTGAACTCCAAAGACTTTCCCTTTCTACTAAATCCTTTAGTCACTAAAGTGTAATATCATATGGATTGACTTGGAATGTTGCATAAGAGCTAAGCAGAATATCAGAAGCAGTGACTTCAGAAACACCAGAGCAACATACAAAAATATAACCATCAGAACCATATACAAAACCCTTCTCAGTCCTGTGTTTCTATTTCTAATTCGGCACAGCTTTGACATAACATTAGTGTACAAATACCTTTTCTTGTACTTCAAGGAAAGGGATTTCCAGTAATCAATTTCCTCGTCTTTTGAGGAGAATTTTGGTATCATCTCTGTGTCCATGGTAAATAAACCTGTAAAAAAAAGCAAAGACAACAGATCTAGAAAAAACACTCTTAAGAAATTACAGAGAAAAGTATACATAAACATTCTGGACAACAGAATGATGAGCATTCTGACATTTACTTAATCATGACACTGCAAAAACTGATTACTGTAGACAGTCTGCAAGCACTATAACTGTAACTGATCATCACAAACCACTGCAGTAGGCAAAACAATCACAAGTGCCAAAATCTTCCACAGCTCCTGGCATTAAAAAAACCCACTTGCAACAGTTAGCCCTCTCTTACAAAAATAAGAGAAATTAATCATGACTGGACTGGACTGCTAAAATCAATATTGTCCTACAAACTTCAATTCAGCAGAATTCACTCCCCACACCACCTCCCTACAGGGACACAGAAATTTGTATTACTGTACACTTTAGTCCCAAGCTGAATGACATCTCCCAGGATTATCGCCAATCCAGAAACTTTTGCTTTCACTTCTTTCGATTCCTTAATTACATATCCTTGTCCTCTCATCTCTACCTCTTTCTCGCACAGACCCATCACCCCCAGCCTCTCTTTTTACTTCCTCGTTTGTAAAAAAATTAAAGGGTCATCCAACAGGCTCTTTCAAGCACCACACCTTTACAATACAAGACATCAGGCTGCAGCTTCCAAAATCACCTTGGTGCTTTCATTATATCCTGGGTATAAATTAATTCCCCAGAGATGCATAAATGTTTTGCAACTTTTAAATGATGCAGTTTTTTTTCAAAGACATAATGCCAACTTTTATTCCATTTAACTGAGCACTGTTGCACTTTTCTGCACACATTTTAGGCTTTCATCCTTTTGGAGAGAGGCAAGGGGGCAAGGTCCCAGTTTGTGCTATAATGGAAAGAATGAATATTGTGAGAACGTTCGCCATCAAAGCCTCCTTCATCTTTTTCTCTTTGAAAAATAATAGATATGATCTTCGGTGAAGAAAAAGCAGAAGGGATAAACTGAAAGCCTAAGTGTATCACTTTTGTTGCCACTCACATACCAAACAGCCTGGAGAACTCAGAGATGCCTCAGCACATAAAAGAGCCTTTATTTGGAGATGGGGGGGGGGGGGGAAACTTAACCTTCTTCCATAATTTAGAATAAACATAAGTAAAACAGGTCATTTTCCATACTGCATCTGCACCATGTAACATTAAGGAATCCTTATTATTGTTATGTTGGATTTAGTTTTAAACATGACAATGCAGCTGTACTAAAAATGCTTGCTTTAAATTCTCAGGAGCTCCTTCTACATTACTGCCAGCAAAAAATAATTATAAAGGATAATACACAATGAAAGCCTTATGCTTAACATACCAGAATAAAACACATAACCTGAATGAAAGGTGAAATGAGTGGTACAGCTAGTTAACGTGTAAGTTACTGTTCAGGCTTATTCTAAAAATAAGTCCATAAGCATTTTTAACATGCTTCACAAACCTTTCATTAGTAAATAGAAATACTCTTACTCATAGTGACATAGAGGATTTCCAGACTTTGTCACATTGTGCTAAAAAGCCATAAACCTGCTGTTAACTCTACTCCACAGTGAAAGAGATTATACACCTCTCTTTTGTCATTTAACAGGGGTCATCTTAACAACTCACGAGAACCTAAAAATGAAGACAGCTCAAAACAAGGGAAAAGAAATCAAATTAGAGCAAGACTGTTTTTACAAAACCTTGCTGTAAAAATTACTCAATATAAAGTCGACCATTACATTCCATGGATGTTCACGTTAAAATTGGTATTGTTTTCATCAACAGTTCAGTTCTCTCATTACATCCATTGTAATAAAACAAAGGATTGAGTCCATGGATACAGCTCCCCACCTACGGCTGAACAACACCAAGCCACCTTGTGACTGTCACCTGTTCTTCTATAGAGGCTGCCAAGAAAACAGTCAAGAGACACGAGCTACACTGTCTAATTCAGAATTGCTCCTGCTGAAGCACTGTCACTTTAACGTGGTTCATTTGCCTTTCATCCAAACCCGCAGTTCTCTTCAAAAGCTGAACAAGTGTACAGAGATTGAATTCACAGTGTAACACTTCTTCTGTTTGACTAACAGAACATTGGGGTATATCCTTAGACCTGTGCCGAGTTGTTACAAAGCCTCTCTGTAATATAGGGCTGAACATAAAAGCAGCTGCAAAATATCAGCGGCTTTGCAGCTGTTTACTTTCTTCAATACACCTTCTGTGCATTCCAAGACAATTGGTCACAGTGAGTTAAGCTCCACGCATTTGCTTCCAATTCGGTAATGCATTTACTGACCACTGACAGAGAGCACAGTGGATCATACGCACCCATTACAGCTTTAAGAGATGTGAAACCTCTCCACGAACATTATGCCAGACGCGTAGGCAGGCCCATGGTGGACAATGACACAGCCAGACTTATTTACCACAATGAACTATTGCAAACAGGACAGTTAAAATCCAATTGCTGCTGTGGCTCTATTGTTACAACTTTAAAAAGGTTGTGGCACTTGGAAAATGTTTTTTTTTCTGCAGTAAAAGACATTTTACTCTTAAAATAACTCTAGATTAGAGATCTTAGTGGAAAAGGGGTGATTGCATCAACACCAGTCAGATGTTTTAGCATTCTAGGTTTTTAACATATTTCACTTCAAAGCACCTTACACATCTAAGCCACAAGACAAACTAGTACTGATCACATGCTTTTGGGAAATTCCAGAGACATCTTTTTGCATTCTTCTATTCAAAAATGCAGTCCACAGAAAACTGAAAGGAAAGGTCTATTCTTAAACTAAATATTTTCACATTTGTTTTTTGTATCTACAGCACATCAAACCTTATACCAGCTAAGAATGGTAATGATACCAAACTTTTATAAGTAAATTTGAGTATCTGAAGATGATATTTACCATCACAAACACTGCTTCGAAATGCAAAGGTATGACCATGCATGTCATTTTACCGGACATGCCAAACACCACAGCTCTGCACAGTAAGAGAAAGTCTCTAGCCCAGAACAAAGCTACATCAGATGATCTTAGTGAGACTTAAAAATGAAGCTGCAATTTCAACTACCTTTGAACAGGGGTGATCAATTCCAAGTCTTTATACAGCACCAACACCTGAAAAGTCAAGCTAGTCCAGCTAAGCTGACAATGGGCTAACGGAGGTTAAGAGCCCAGCTGGTTCACGAACCCACAGGCACTGCAGTGCTCCAGGACCTGGACAGGACACCATTACCTCAGACGTTCTGATTCACTCCCCTTTCTCAGTGGACAACACTTGGACTTCTATATTCTCAAGTACTCAAATATATATATGAATAGATGTTACTACTGTATTTCACAGTGCTATTGTTATAATAACCAAGTAACGACATTCCATTTTTTTGGACATTCTACACTAATAAACAAAAACACTGGATTCTGCCAAATCAATGACCGATTTGAACACACTTTCCCTGTTCAACGTTATAGGCAGTTCAGGTAAGAATTTCAATTTCCAAGCATTCTAACAAAATATATAATAATCTAGTAAAGTAAACTTGTCAATGCCAACTATGTTATGTTGGTTATAAGATACAGGGACTTTGGTGGTTTGCATTCATGACTTAAGATGAACCAGCTGGGTTTTCTCAATAAATACATGTCTTTATAATGCACTGTGTAAGGAGAAACTGGTTGATAGGTGAGCTATGGACATACTAGAACATCAAAGCCATGAAGACTGACTTACTACTTCTTGATGTTATAGGGATCACAATCCCAAATCACATTTAAAGCAGTGTTATGAATTCACCCACTAGAAAAACATGAGAGCAAAGCTTTATTTAGACGGTTTAAAAAAGTGAAACTATGTGTAATCCAATACAGAAATTGACACTCGGGACTGTTTAAATGTTTATCTTCAGTCAGTGAGGACAGAAGAAGCCTCAAGAATAATAAATGGCAAGAAAGAGTACAGCAATTATATGGTATATACATTTTCACTACAGGACACATTCTATACATAGGTCTATTTTAAATATAAAATCTCATCAGGATACCACACATACAAAAAGCTAGATTAGAAAAACACCCTGCATAAGAGAACACGAACTCATTCAGGAGACTACAATGAAAGTTAAAGTAACAAACCAAAGTCCACGTTTACAGATTCTCATGATCTAACTATTGCGTCACCTCCAGTAAAACCAGCACGACCTCTGCCAGCACATTTTCTAGCCACCCCAGCCCATCTGGATGTCATTAATATGGTAGAAAGCATTTTATGCCTTTTTTCTCCCTCCGTCTTAGTAGGGCCAAGATGTTATCCAACTGAGTCACTGCGGTGAAGCCGCAAGGAAGATATTGGACAAACGAGATGCCTCTGCAAACCTTCTCTCACCCACCCCTCTCCCAGGTTAACACATGATGCAGTCCATCTTGCTGCGAGAGACGGACGTCCTGAGAGATAAAACAGTAGCTGGTCAACATGTGGTACTAATAACACCCAGGACGTGGGTTCGATCCCCGCCAGGCCAGCAGTGCCATGCTTGTTTATATACTTAGGGCAGCAGTATGGAGCAGTGGTTAGAGATCGGGACTTGTTTCGGCCTCGTTTCAGCCTCTCCAGTAAAACACACAGATGTATAAATGGTTGCAAATATCTGCTGCTTTGGACAAACGCGTCAGCCCAATACATTACTTCACCAATTTACAGTATGCCCATTCACCAAGGCAACAGCAAGCTGTTGATGTGAAAGTGGGAAAGTAAAAACAATAACTACCCCTTTCAGGAAGCAGTAAAGAGTCCTGAAAACCAAAATTTCACTCCTCAGCCTTAAGACCAAAAAGAATATACTTCATTCTCCTTTTTATTTAACGATTCACCCAATAATAAAAGTCCATAAGACAAACTGGAAGAGATTCAACTTGCTGGAAATTAAACTTAAAAGACATCATGTGGAGGTCATCTCCTGGCTGACATTACATCGAAAACCATATGTTCCCCTTATTCTATAAATAGTTCACATTTAGGTCAGTTGGGAAAAGGTAAACAACCTATCAATATACGTAAATTAATAAACTTAAGTGAAATTTCACCTTCTTATTCAAGCATTATTAATATGAAAGAATACCAATTTAATTTTACTGTGCTGACCTCATACACACCATCGAAGACTTAAACAGACGATACTTCAAATAAACCACAGGAATGACAAAAGAATTTTAAAAACACTTCCTTCAGTCTGAATATTTCAGTTTAACATTGTGGACTGTCTAGAATCAACGAACAAGAGAGAGGACAGCTCTGTTTATCTGTGACAACGGTTTGCATTACGAAAGTGTCACGTTTACGCGATATCTGATATATAGAGAGTTTTGTAAAAAAAAACCGCGATTGATAAATCCTACATTTCATGGGTTTATTTCTGTCAAGCGTGGGGAACTTGCACACCGCAGGGCCGTGTGAGTGGCAGCCATGTTACCCAATCAAAACCGAAAGGTATACGTCACATCCTGATCCCAGCCAATGAACGCGGAGGAAGGGCGGGAGCATCTGACGTTAGACTGACCCTCTTGCAGTTCAAGCCCGAGAAACGTAATATGGGACAAACCGCACCCGAGACGCAAAACCCGGTATCATTGGTGATTCTTCATTGGAAAAATCTGGAGAACGTTAAAAAGAGCTAAAAGGCTAACATATAACAGTCGTGTCCGAGGAAAGTAGACAGCCCATCTCAAGCGATGACCGTCTAACAACCTACAAAAAAAAACGATTTGAATAAGCTAATTTAGCATCGTCCCTTTTGAAATGAACGGAGCTAACCCCGTTAGCTCACAATTACGAGTCAACAATTTGTAAAAACCAAAGCTTTTAGAAAAATGACAAACTGACACGCATCGAACATACAGCTCGAGTCACACTAGGTGAAGCGCAACTTGTTTAGAGTAACAAGTTAAAAATACATACCCGAAGAGCTACCTGACGTCTCCGAAAACGGTCCTTTACTCCATACAAGACCTAGAGCAGACCGCACCATTTTTTCTAATCTCGGTGACATATTTTCAAGCCAGCCACAGATACGATCTTTGTGCAAGTGGGAATTTCAAGTTGCTGCCTAGAAACATGACACGTCAGACAGAAGTCGGCTGTCAACAACGACGGCGTCGCCTTCCCCCCGTCGAACCGCAGCCATTCCGCGTAAAACACACGCCGCTTCAAACCCTGCTCGGCATTTTCGGAGCGTGGAGACTAGTCCTTACCTGAACATCGCCGGCCCGTATCCCTCTGGGCGTCTGGGTCTCAGCACACCCCCTGTCTCCTCTCTGTTTAGTAACTGAATCTCGGCTCTCCAGCCCCTCTCCACCGGGGTCACGCAACTTCCGGCACGACGTGACGTCACAGACGCGCACGGCCTTCCCTCCGGGTGACGCAACTGCACACCGATTGGAATTCAAGGATTACTCAGATTTCTTGGAAATATCATTTGATACTTTTTTTTAATGCTATGACTACAGCCACACATTTTGTCTTGTGTCGTGAGAACTCTTTTTTTACACGTATGAATGTCATTTTTAGCAACTTAATAAAAATCGTAGAACTTAAATGCTTTATACAATTGAACGAATGGCGAGCCCGTTCATTTAGCAATTAATTTAGCAATATCACGCACCTATGTCTACCTAAAAATCGGCACCCAAATTAAACAGCCGTAGTTTTTCAATGTTTCGTTTCTTTTTTTTATCGTCGTGCGCCGACTGGTGGAAGATCTGCCGCCGCCAAATGCCCGAGTCGTGTAAAAAAAAGAAAAAAAAAGGGAAAATACACTATCTGGTGTTCTTTTTTTCCCAAACAGCGTATTGCATGTACTACATTTTAAATTACACAAGAAAACAAGTAAAAGTTTCTATCATTTTAGAAGTGGTTATCAAAACAAAAGTTCACAGAAAAAGTAACACCGTCCAACAAGAGCCAAGTAATCACAGCCACAGCGCCTCTCAATTAGTCCCAAAGCAGTCGTGGCTAATTACCCTGTTAACAATAAATACAGTTTTAAAATAGTGACAAATCTAATGCTGTGAGAGCCGGGTCTTTTGGTGTTTTGTCTCTTAACAAAGGGACAAAGTTCTTATTAACAAATTAATTGATCGCGATTTTATATTTATGATTTGCTTTCAATGTTTTGAAAATGTTGCTTAAGTGCTATCAACCCTATACGCTTATTTCCGAGTTTCAGAACTGCTTTCACTCAGCTGTGTTACCTCTACAGGGGAAAACAAAAAATGTGGTCAGGTATCTTTGCCACCTAACTCGTGATAATTCCGGGGAATGTACTGTGTAAACAAAAATATGGTGTTGTCCCTTAACCTGTACATGACCTACGTCAGAACGTCAGAATTCTCTGCAGAAACCAGACTTCGGATATTTATGTATAAACATATAAGTATTTTTCAAAAGGACTTTTTTATAAGTAATTTATTGAATTCCCATTAAAAAAAAGTCCAAAGACAATCCGGTTTTTCAGCCTTTTGATCGTCCAATGTAAAGGAATCTGTGGACACACCTTGCCGGTTAAGGCGCTCGATGTCTTGTGTGAATTAAGATAACCGGCTTGTTGACACAATATTGGATCTCGGATAGGGAGCGTACCGCTTCACCACACTGGTGACAATCAGTTAAAAGACAATCAGGGCTCAGTATAAGGCGAGCGCAGGGCTCTGAGAAGGACATACTGTAGTGGAGCTGGAAGTCGGGATTTCTTTCGATGTTGGAGAAGAATCGCTTGGGGTGCGGGGTGATCTGTAATGCGCTCTGACTGCAGTCACCTCCTGGGGGAGTGAAGTGGGAAACGGCAGGTATGTCTACAGGGGATAACAGCACGGAGGCCGGCAGTGACGAGTGTCCCGTGTGCTACGAGACCTTTAAGGACAACAAAAGGACTCTGAGCTGCGGACACGTCTTTTGCCACGACTGTCTGGTCAAGACTCTGGTGGGCGCCAACAGAGGTGGGCACATCACCAGGCACAACATCATCTGCCCCATGTGCAGGCACCTGACGTTCCTCACCGATCACGGGGCGGACGTTGTGAAGGTCAAGAGCGCCAGCAAGGACGCGCAGATTTTGGAAGTTCCCCTCTCTCCTCCCCCGGTACCTCCCTTCCATCACCCCCTTCCACCGCAAACACCGGCCCGCCACGGTGACAGCGGAGCCAGCCGAGCCGTGAGGTTCTTCCGGAGGGCTTCGTCGAGAAGGGTCAGCTCCCGCCCGCCCGGCCTTGCCCCCACCCTGCAGATTTTCACAATCACCAGCCAGGGCCGGCCCATGGCGGACGAGGACGCGGTCAGCGTGACGGCGGTGACCAGCGTGATTCCCGTCCCAAGAAGGCGAAGTAGACTAACGTGCGCAAAAGCGCGATGGGTGCTTACGTGTCTCGTTGCGGTAATCGTGGCAGCTGTGGTAATAGCGGTTATTCAATGTACAATGTGGAGATAGCTCACGTTTTCAATTCCCCCACCACTGCGTCCTCCACTAACATCACGCAGCACATCCTATTCTGATGCGCCGATTTCCCTTGAAAGCCGTAAAGCTGTAAAACCTGATTGCTGTGAAAGTCGCTATAAACTTGTTTGTTCGTTCTTTCCCCGTTAGCACATGCAAAAAGATATATCTAATGACGGCCAAAGGCACTAATAAGTTAATTCGTTTGTGCTGTACCTTCAAACAACCTTGTGCTCCAGTAAATTCTATATAAACGTGTGGTCATAAGCGTGATTTTCTTTTCAGTTGATTTATCTGGTTAAGGCATTAGATACAAAGTGGACATATTGAGATTTTTAAAAAAAAAACTCCGTCTTGGGTAATATTCCACTTAAGAATCGGACAGGATGAAACCTCTCATTGCACTTCCTTCAGTATTTCATTGTTTGTCTCATTGAGAAATATCCGTTTCAGAGTCTGTCGTAATCATCGCTCGTTCTGTAAAGTTGACCAAGTTATGATGGTAATGTACTTATTTAAAATTCAGCTTTTATTTAATAAAACAATAGCGATGTAATATTACTATACAATTAGGGCATTTTTTTTTGGTAAATTATTCAAAAGATTTTTTTTTAATAAATCCTTGGGTGTTTAAATTTTTATTGTTCGAGGCGTACACATCTGGTGGTATCTGTTTTGATAGAAAAAAGGCTGATCCCGTAACGGCGGTGAAATAAAAAAATCGTATTTTTTCATTTTGTCTTAATTTTTCTTTACCCAGTCTTTCTAGTCTTGAATGCTTCCTATGACCCTTGAACATGCAAACTGTCTTCTCCGGTTGAGATTGAACGGGAATTCAGTAAAGTGATAGTGACGGGCATTTTCTGTCCTAAACAGAAAGCAGATCCTTTGTGTAAAAACAAATCTTCTTCCTTGATGCTTATGATTCATGATATCCTTGTTTCTGTTAACAATGTCATTTAAATAGTGACAATGACAGTAATGATGTACACTAACTACAGGGAAAAATCACAATGGAAAATGTGTTCTTTGTATCTCATCTTGTTTTATTTCTCTAAAGAAAATCACGAGCAGTTTTTTTTAAACAAGATTGGCACATTGGTAAGCATTGCTGTCTCACAGTGCTGGGGCCCTGGGTTCAATTCCCAGACTGCTGTCTGTGTGGAGTTTGCATGTTCTCCCTGTGTCCGCATGAGTTTCCACCAGGTGCTCCAGTTTTCTCCCACAGGCTACATACATACCGGGAGGTAAACTGGCTCACCCTTAATGGGATCAGAAAAGGTATTTTCATATATTGGGGTTAGAAAGAATCGCCATTGGTGAGTGGATTTCAAACAGAATGAAAGTAAAACGTGCACAGTAA
Source organism: Atractosteus spatula (assembly GCF_055471065.1). Lineage (NCBI taxonomy): Eukaryota > Metazoa > Chordata > Actinopteri > Semionotiformes > Lepisosteidae > Atractosteus > Atractosteus spatula. The sequence continues at coordinate 46,713,466 of NC_142716.1, read as the reverse complement.
CTTGTTAAACATCCAATTTACATCACAAAATAGACAAAAGTTCCACATATGTGCAGCGCTGTATTGCCGTTGTAGTCTGTGATTCAGAATGGGACAACAAAATTTCCGATTAGGTATTTCCAGTGCGCTTAATTCTGAATTTGTCAAATTGTGCGATACCGTCAATCAATCAATCAATCAATTAATTAATTGTTACCAAGATTTAATAACCTCTCTGAGAAATTGCGACTGCAGTTCCCCTTTAATCCCTGTTATAACGCTATCCCCAAACTGAACTTCACACCCTCTCTCCCTTAACCTACACTAAAACAACATAATACATGGATTAGGAAACAAAGTATACCACAAAAGTACAGTCTTTCTGAGACCAACACAATTCATTAACTCAGCAGTTTAATGTTTTTGCTTTTCCAAGCGCGGACAATTACAGTACATTGGTGTCCTTGGGCTGCTCCATGTGTGCAGTCGAAATCTGCACCTTGAAACCTCTAATTTGATATTCAGAGTACTCTCATTTCATATGCACCTCCCTATTTTGCAGCTCTATTTCTGTGCAGAAATATTGTAAATTCAAACAGGTAGGATGTAAATGTGCACCCAGTAAATGTTCTTGTTATTTTCTGTTTTGTTTTGCTGAGGAGGTCCTCCTACAAGGGCATTTCACAATATCCACGTGACTGAAATGCCTCACTGATTTTATAAACTACAGTAAATGGTGTGAGACCACATACTGTTCTTGGACAGGGAGATTATGTTAAATGCCTAGAGGTCATAAACAAGTCACGCTTTTGCATTCCATCAACAGAGTAACTGGTGGCAAAATCATTGAAATCTGGGTGCACTGGGTTTATTGACATTCTACTACAGAAACTGAAAAACCTGTTCTAACACTCTAGGAATTACGCATGTGACTAGTCTTCTAACTATAGGAGCCAATATGGCAGAAAGAGAAGCATCTAAATGTGCATAAGGGAAATTGCAGATACAGATGTATTCATTGTGTACAAATCAGATTTCATTTTCATTTTTTTCCCAGTGGTGTGAATTGAAGGTTTCAATGTTCTCTTTCAGTCCCCCCAACAAACAAAGCCATGTTTGTGGGAAGCCATGGGCAGTACATCCACAGAAGACAGGGATTTTTAATTTGCAAACAAGCATGGTAAACAGCTGGGGTCATATGTGTAGATCCGCCGAATTATCCAGCAGCCATATCTCACTCTGCGGTCTGCGTGGGTCCTAATGCCCCAGTATAGTGACGGGAACACTGTAGTGTAAAGAGGCGCCGTCCTTCGGATGAGACATAAAACCAAGGTCCTGACTCTCTGTGGTCATTAATCCCAGGATGTTTCTTGAAAAGATTGGCCTTTACCAATCATGGCCTCCTAATAATCCCCATCTCTGAATTGGCTTCATCAGTCTGCTCTCCTCCCCATTGAGAGCTGGTGTGTGGGGAGCGTTCTGGTGCACTACGGCTGCTGTCACATCGTTCAGGTGGGGCTGCACACTGGTGGTGGTGGAGGGGAGTCCCCATTACCTGTAAAGTGCTTTGAGTGGAGTGTCCAGAAACGTGCTATATAAGTGTAAGCAATTATTATTATTATTATTATTATTATTATTATTATTATTATTATTATTATTATACAGAGAAAGGAAATAAGGTCACGTCACCTGTATGATTTCTTCATGTGCTTTGCTACTCAATCTAAATGTGCAATGTCCTGGAAGAAAGAAATAAGCCCCTGTTTGGGCAGGTGGTGATTAATTTAGTTAGATAAGAATATAAACTAGGTTGTAAACAACAGGGGGCCCATGTAGCCTGTGTGATTGTTAATGGCTAATTGATCACATCTAGCCATGTCTTAAAAGGAGCCAGGACTTCAACAACACGGCCGGGTAGAGTGTTCTGGTTAGCTCGCAGAGAATCGTCTCCTCTGTGAGTTTTAAATGCACTTCCCAGCACTTTCCTCCTGTGTGCTCTGATCCATATTTCCCTGTTGATTCTGAAGCAGTTCACCCATGTGGCTTTGTCAATGTCAGTGAGGATTTTGAATACTTGTATTGGGACCATTCTTATTTTATAGTGAGCAGAATACTGGTAATATTTACAGAATTAAACAATGAAATAAAATATTATAATAGAAAACTTTATAATGAGAGTGGCATGGCTAGCCCAGTGGTTAATATTGCTGCCTTGCAGCACTGGGGCCCTGGGTTCAATGCCTGGGGTGCTCTCTGTGTGGAGTTGGTATGTTGTCCCCATGTTCCAGTTTCTTCCTCCAGTCCAAAGACATAATGGGAGGTTAATTGGTATTTGGGAAAATTGGGAGTGTGTACACATCTGTGTATGGACTGGGATCTCACCCAGGGTGTGTACCACCTTGCACCTGTTGCTTGCCAGGATAGGCTCCAGCTCCCCTGTGACCCAAAATTGGATGAAGTGGTTAGGGAACACATATAATAAATTCTATCTAACAGAGGGCACCTGAGAAGTGAGAAGCAGGCACAAGTGTGATACTTATTGTCCATTAATTATTTTGGTGCTGGTGGAGGGGAGTCCCCATTACCTGTAAAGCGCTTTGAGTAGAGTGTCCAGAAAAGTGTAAGAATTATTATGATTATTATAATTATTTTGCAAGGGTTTGAGACAATGGGAAAATGATGGCGGCTTGTCTTATTGTCAAATGGGCCCACTGGCAAAGCTTGCTCAGTCAATATCGGGGTACATTCTGTAACATAATCACTTCTTTTTTAAGACTTGTGCAAAGTATTTAATGAGCAATCATTAACACACTGGATTATAAATACCCTGCCTGTTTTATATACAGTATATGTGTCTTGCTCTTTTTGTATTTTTTCATTTAAATTGTTTGGAAATAATATTATACAGTACTGTAACCAGGATATAAAACTAGAGGTTTTAAAAAGGACAAATGTTCACCTGCAGTGTAAAAGCAAATTAACCTGTTTCGGAGCTGTGTAATGGCAGGCTAAATTTACAGAAATAGCCCTGCCCCCAGTCCTGAAGTCACACCCCTGCATCCCCTCCCCCAACTCCTTTCTGTTGCTAGGTAACAAGTCCAAACAACTATGTCAATCATGGCGTCCAGATCAAACAAGTTTCAGACAACGGCATATGAAGCTGACGATTTTGCCTTTGAAGAGAGGATGTCACTGTACATGCTACTGGAAGGCTCACAAAGGGCAGTGAAAAAGGTTTGTATTAACACCTTTGTTTATTCAGAGACCTGTCAGGTACTGCACACATTCCCTTCATTGATCTCCACTTCACACAAACACTGCAGTACTGTGTATTTTACTTACAGTAGTAATAAAATCATTAATATCATGATTTATGAAAAACAGGTTTAGTAACTTACAATGACATTAAGGCCTACCCTGCTTTACTAAGGCCTTGTTTTGAAAGAATGACTATAAATTTCCTTCTATCTGTGCAAAACGTAGAAAAAGAACCATACAAAAGTGACTGAAACAGAATCCTTTTGAAAAGGCAAAAAGAATAAAGGACTTTCTACAGTATACTGCACAACGCTACTGTATGTAGTTAGTCAGAAAGAGTGACCAGAAAAAATAAGGCCTAATATATTTATTTTTTCTCTTGAAAGCTGAATTCCTGAAGTGATTAAAATTAGGATAATCAATATATCAAATCTTATTGAATAGGTACAGAAATGTATATGCCAGTATAACTTTAATTGCATCACAAAGTACCTGGGCTATGAGCTACCCATTCAATAAATATATCCAATCCAATAAATAATGTTAGCTGCTTGTCTAAGGCTTTGGTTTCACATCCAAGTGAGACTTTTCCAGATTTTCAATGAAGGAGAAATGTGGTCTGTAGTCATAGCAACACAGCTTCCCAGACAAGCTATCTGTGGAATAAACAGGATGACAGCATTTAAAAAGAAAGAAATTAAATACAATCCAACCCTCTGGAACTCTGTCCCCTAGCTCTTTAAACACAATGGAACTACTGTAAATTTAAAAGCTTGTGGTCAGTACTTGCCTCTGGCTGTCATACAGGAAGCTAATTTTAAAACAGATTTGTAATGATAGCTTGTCTAAGTGTGTTTTGTGACACCAGGGAGCCTTTACGTCTCTAGGATATACTGTGAATGGAAGTAAACAGCAGTAGAAGGCAAGTCCCAGCTACACACAAACTAGCCGTTGCCTAGTTAGTCTCAGAACTGGGAATGGAGGTTAGAAAAACAAAAAGTTCTCCCGTTGAAAAAATTGGAACCAGCTTGTTTCATCATCTTCTGGACAAGAGGACGCTTTTGAATCCCAAGGAAGAGGTGGTCAGTATATCTAGCATAAGCGAACTCATTGATATGCACAATATTGATTCCCCATGCAGTGTAGTGAGCATACGGACGGATTCTCATGGGTGATGGAGAGAAACGAAATATTTTTTTCTGCAACACTGCAATCTAAAGGTTAACAAAGCCATTTGAATCAGAAAGAATCTCATTTCAAAGGCAGTATTTAAAGGAGCTGCACAGTGTTTTAGCAGTACTAATATTCACATTTTGCAGAGATTGTAAATAAGACTAATTTACATTTATTTTTGGACAAATTTGGGAGTTTTAACAAATAAGAATTAGTTAAAGAATTAAGTCACACAATGAATCATATACTGTATTATTACATTAGAGAGGTTATTTCTATTATATTATATAGCATAATGAAAGAGCTACACATTTAAGTTTTATGTTAACACCGTTTTTCATAGTTAATGCTGTATGCTAATACACAGCTGGACTCTTCTATTCCAAAAGAAAACATTTCTTTGCTCATAACAAAAAAAATATTGAATAAAAATTCGAGCAGTTCTGAAAAGGGCATAATGAAAGACAGAATTTAAAAACACTGCTTTGGATACAACTACTTGTGAATGAAGAAGGAAAATATAGCCATGCTTGTGGGCACCATTGACTACCACTGCTGCCTTGGAGCTCTTGGGCCCCAGGTTTCATTCTGGACTGGGGTGCTTTCTATGTGGAGTTTGCGTGTCCTCCACATGTCCAGGTGGGTTTTCTCTGGGTGCTCCAGTTTTCTCTCCCCTCCCAATGATATGCTGTACAGGCTAATTGATATGGACCTCCTCTCCCACCCCTGTGATGGACTGGTGTCCCATCCAAGGTGTAGTCCTGCCTTGGGCACAGTGCCTGTTGGTTTAGGCTCCAGGTCACTGCTAATCTTGCAGGATAAGTGGTTAATAAAAATAAATGAATATATTGATCTATAGGATGGGAGTATTTATGGTTCTGTGCTGGTCCCTAAAGGAAGAAAGGAAAGAGTGAATGAAGGTGCTTTGTTTCATTGTTCTATTCAGAATTGTACCTAATATACTAGCTCCTGTTGGTAATACAGCATTCACTGTTTTTCCAGAAGTACCTGTTGCATCGGTTGATATTTATTGCTTACATTTCCCCCGAGCTAGCAGATAAAAGGGACCTTGGAGGTAGGCAAACTTTTTTTTTTAAAAACACTACAAACTCTCAAATCATTATGATAGCCACTGTTGTTGTTTATAGTTTGAAAGGAACTAAACTATTGACTGATTGGATGATTTGACTCGTGTTGGATAAAGTTACTTTTTAAAATATAATGCTGTGTACAGTTACAAGCTGCTGGTGTAAAGGATGACTTTTTAAGATGAATAGCATATTGGGGGAAAATTGCTTGTGAGAGAAAATAAGTCACTTATGTAATTATAAATTGTTTCCTCTCAGCTTTTTTAATTAGTAAAAACAGCCGTTACACAAATAACATGTACTGTAGCAGTACACGACTTTCTACAAGTAACGTTCTGTGAGACAACGCCCCATCATCAGATAAAATCATTTCTACAGTACCTGTGTGAAAACGTGTGCAGACCTACTGTGTTTGGCGAGAGCCAGGAAAGAGATGTGCTCAGTGATTTGTTCATGTTTTCTCACTTGGAACCTGTTTTGCGTTGCATTCAAGAAGTTAATTTCTTAATTTAAATAAGTAAACAACTGCCTGAATGTGTTGTATACTAATCATATTGCCTGTAAAGCCTAGCCTTCCTTGTTGCCGATCTTTACCCAGCTCACTATGAACAACTTTATCAGAAACTTCAGCAGTTTTACCAAGGAGATGGAGTCACCGGTCTGCTTCTTATCTACCCATCCTATGTGGTTCAGATCATCGAGGTAATTGGACCGTACTCGGGTGAGATCTTCCGTTGCTCAGAGCTACTGGTGCTTGAGTATTTTTTCCACTCAAGGCTGAGAATGAAGAGCTCTCTTGCTGTGACTATGGAGCCCAACAGCTACAAGTCACAAACCTTGTAGGGGAAGTGAAATGTTTGGCCTAGATGAACAAAATCATTCCCTTTCGAGACAGAGTGGATTCAGAGTACGTCAGCGGGGTTTGAGACACACTTGTCAATCCATCACAGATTTTCAGCAACACCTGTTTTAATAACCTACCCTCCCTCTACATTTATGAAGCCTCGACTATTCATTTGACTTCCAGTGGCTTCCATTTGTGGATCCTCTCTGAATTATTCTGACCTCAAAATATAAAAGCATAAATGTAAACACTCATTACATTACATTTTTTCCTCATTAATGTTGTCTGTTTTGCAACTCACCTGTCCCAGTCCTCCAGTGATGTCCTTTTCTCTGTGCTGCGAGACCTGAGGAACATGCAGGAGCACAGGTGAGATTGCTGGTTAAGAACAATGAAATGAGAGCTTGTACAGTATCTCTGGCTTGTTTGTGCTAGATTATTTAATACACATTAGGGTCACAGAGTTGTGAAATGTGCATTTTGGACTCAGACGGATGAAGAACATTAGAAATTTTATAAATGAGGGGCAGTCACTCAGCTCATCAGGTCTATTAAGTTGCTAGAAGCTAACTGATGTGAAGATCTCATCCAGCCGATTCTTGAAAGAAACCAGGCCATCAACTTCAACATTGTGGCTGGGTAGCTTGTTCCAAACTCCCACAACTCTTTGTGTAAAGAAGTACCTCCTGGTCTCAGTTTTAAATGCTCTTCCCCCTTGTGTCATTGTTGGTTTCTTATGAATTCAGATTCTGCCTTTTAACTTTATGTAAGCAAAACATGGACTTAGAAGCTGTAAACTTGTTAAATCTTCCAAGTATTACACATAAGAGCTAATTATTATTCATACCTATTATTAAAGACACCAAAATGCTCTGAAAAAGCCACAATAACTCTGGATGGTAAGATAATTCATGAACAGATGGATAACAGAAGGCATAGGTACTTTAAATCAGGGAGCTGCTGTTTGATATCCTTGTTTCTTTTTGTAATTATGAACAGAGCCCTAATTGTGGACGCCAAAATATTGGTAATGTCACATGACATTCCAAACAGGCTGTTCCAGCAGTGGAGCTACAAGGTACTCAAATTACCAGCAAGGACCCTGGTGGACAAGTCTCACAGGGAGCCCACTGAGAAACTGGTCAGTGAGTCCCTGACACTGCTGCTCAGACTGGGCACGTACCTCCTCAGGACTCCCAAGGTACAGTATGGCATCCTGGGAAAAAAAACAACAACTTCTCTGCAGTGCTGAAGGGCATTGTTCACACATAATCCTCCCATTGATCTTCATTCAACATAATATCCTTGTTCATAACATCATTTTGAAAGAGTCACTCATCAGTGAATAATTAAAAAAGGACATGTAACAATTAATCGGTCAAATTAAAAACAGATAATGTAAGTTTGAATAACTTTAAGAGTGACAATGTAAGATTCTAATCCACCTATAATTATAATACTATTATACTGGTTTGTCCATGGAAACAGCTACTCCAGGAAGCAAGAGTAGACTTGTTCATTGTTTCATGTTTTTTGTGATAAAAAGGTGTATCTTGTTCACATATACACATTGGTGTATTCTTGTCTTGTTCACACCAAACACATCACTGAATTTGAAAAATGCTTTTAAATCAGAAGTCTCTTTCTTTCTTTCAACAGAGCTCTAAAACCCCTTCAGACTCAATCCTGGATAAAGTTCCTGAACTGATCATCCCACAGGACACGATCGGAGACCTTTTAGAAAGAGAGGAACTCCTTAGCTCACAGAAGTACCTAGAAACCTATGATTCTCCATTAAATATCGTGATGGATTCTGGTAAGATATTGTATATATTCTTTTTAAGATGAAAATGAATTATTTTTATATTCTCTTAGTATTTCAAGATACATATCATATATGTACAGCTGCTCCTAATACAGAACAGTTTACCACAGGATTGTAGTAATATTTTTCTAACTATGCTTGTTTCTTCATAGTCGTGCTTTCAAAAATCTCTTCGTTTTAATACAAATAATAAGGCAGCTTGATTTTGACAACGTGGAAGCATTGGATTTGTGCAGAAATGCAGAAATGAGTGTGTGTCCCTCTTTAAATGTTGTTACATGCCATCTGTTCCAATTGGTTAAAGGACATGTGTTTGGGAGCACCAACCCCACCACAGTATAAACTGTGGGAAGAAGGTATGAGTTCACACTTTTACAAAGTGCATGCTGCTAAAACATCTGCTGTTGGTTGCACACTGTTAACAGTCCCTAACAGATAACACCACATGGCAAACCAACATCTTAAGATGCATGAGGATTTGAACAAGTGCTCCTCCCTCTGGACTGGCACTCTTCCTGAGGCCTTAATGACTTATTTGCATTAAGACTAAGTTTGAATTATTAACTTCAGCGGCCCGATTGGCAACAGTGTCTGACTCATTAGTCATTGAGGAGTTTGTGATCTCTGTTAAAACCTGTACCAGCACCAGCAATGAGGAGAACTGGTTTAAACAATTTCAATCTGTCACACAACAGCATCTAGTCCGTTGACCTTCATGTGTCAATCAACTCTCTTTCACACTAATACATGTACTGATCTGGATTTAATACAAGATTTCACTATAACAGATCCTAACCCTTCATGACTGACAATGTAGTGGATGCTGTAAAACCCCAAATAATTTCTTGTTCATAAAATCTTGACATTACATTGTTATTCTTCTGTATTCTGTCTAACCCCAGGTAAAATAATGTTTGGTATTTCAAATGCTGCACCTGGGTCATGCACACTCTTTTTCCAAAAAAAACTTTGCTCCATGAGAGTCTCACGTTGTGAGGCATACTCTCCTGCTCTTTTAAAGTAAAGTTTAATTTTAAGACGGAAGGCTAATCACATATTTTTCTTGTTTTTAGAACGTGTCTGGCCCCCTTCAGAACATCTTGGTCCCATATAATGTGGAACAAACAATTCTGTCTGCGAGCTCTGCTTGTAACATGACACTTTTTTAAATAAAAAAGATTTTGTGGTAAGTCTTGATGACTGATTCACAAATGGGCAAAATAACCCTTCTTTGGTTACCAATTTGTGGGTTTCACATTGTTCAACAGTGACAGCCTGTGGAGACATGTGGTACTACTATAATATTTCATTTTTCTGTCCCAGTGACATGATCTTCTGCCCTCTAATCCTAGATTTGTTATCCTAGATTTACTGTATTAATGGCATAGTAGACTACTATTAGATAAAGACTAAAAATCGAAATCACTGTTATGTAACGTCTGCAACTGTATTAGAATGCTTTAGAAGGGAATGTTTTGTATTAAGCTACCAATCTACCTTAATTAGGTATACCTAGTTTGTACCTAGTTTGTTGAATCCATTTCTATCTTTTGTTTAAAATCATTCCATTATGTATAATTAGCTATATAACAGTCTAAACTATCGATGCCATTTAAGACCTATTGTAAAGACCATAGGGATAGGTATAAGGAAGCCATACCAAGAATATTAAAAACAATTTTTTCTCAACCTGGAAACATTTAAGTGCTCAGTTTTCAAATACGGTATATCACGTACAGTGAAAAAACGAAATTACTTTTAATTAAGGATTAAAAGATTTTTTTTTTTACAGGAAAGAAGTGGATAGGGTTCCAGACTTTCCATTTAATTTTTTTTTTCATTTTTTGGAGCTTATCCAATCTCTTCCACTCTTTAGTTTCTCAGTTTCCCTGATTTGTTAATCCCCAGATACTTCACTTTCCAAAGAGAGGTCAGCTTTTTCCAAATGTGAATGTCTGGAGATACTGTATAAGAAGACAACAAGACAGCACCTGCCCTTATCCTGTGCTCAGGATAGAAGTATAAATTATATAACTCCAAGTATTTTAAAGGTAGCTACCAATACATGTGTTCCTCGGGACTTTTCTGGACCTTATGTAAACCTTGTTAATCAAGTCAATAGTTCTACAAGTTATATCCTTATATCGGTGGAGCCAGCATCTTGTGTTGCAGACATACAAATATAGAATCACACTCTGGAACTCAAATAGCAATGCCAGTTGAAATAGTTAAAAATGTAGATTTTCTTTTTCTCTTTAATCGGTTTTGACATTTTGATAAGAAGGGATGTTGCAGGTCTCAGGAAACAGACTGCACTTGACCAGTGGGAAGCAAACAAGGAAGAGAGGACCAACATGTCCAACATGTCCAAACAGACTGACCACTCCCTTTCTTGGCTCTTCAGAGCTGAAGTGTCCAGCAGCCCTTGGACATCCAAAGCCGACCACAACTAAAAGAAAGTCCTTCTTCTTTTCTTTTTTTTCCCCACCATGTTATTCTTCCATAACAATGTCCCCCCCCCCTTTTTTTACAAAAAGGATACCTGTACATCTGGGGGTGATCATCTATACAGTTTGAGCATGCAGCAGTTTTACAGATCTTCTTTGTACACAAAGTGACCCGTGGTTTCAGAGAAAAGCAAACATAAAGGACTAAGCTGCCCCATTCACACCTGTTCTGGTCCATTTTTGTTTTCTAGCTCAAACAAATTCTCTTTGTTCTCGGAGTCTGATTGTTCCCCCCCGAAAAGACCTTGGCGTATACTATCTGCCACACTTTGGAAAAAATGTGTCAGGCAATATTCATTGTAAAAAAAAACAGAGTCAGTTGTTTTCCCAGCAGTGTTACTGTTCGCCTCTTCAAAAACCCAGGTGCTTTAGTGGCACATTTGAGTGATCCAAATTAAGCCAGGCCAGTGGATTACAAAGACTATTAAATGGATTGTCTCCCTGCTTGGGTTGCAAGACACTGGAGAGGACGGGTAGTGGTGACTGTATTTTATTGCTTAGCTGAAACTGGGAGGCCTTTGGTCCATACCCTCTTACTACCATCAGAGATCATTTCCATTTGCAATATTATATTTATATCGTCACCAGTCACACTTCTTTATTACTAAAGTTAATTAGTAAAATGAACGTGTTTCTTTAGAGCTTGTTTTGACTGAAAGCTGACTGACTGTTTTGTCAGGCAGGAATCTTAGCCCTTTATCAAAAAAGATCTGTGCTGGGAGAAGCTGTTTATTTTTTTTATTTAGTGTACTTAGTATTACAGCTGAATTACTGACTAAAATTGGAAATATAATCAGATTCATTTTATGCAACTAAACAAGAATCCTGTTTGAACCAAAAGCATCAATAAATTATTTAATTTGTACATGTCTTTGGAATTAATAAGCAAAAAGACAATATTTTCCCAATAAAATTTGGAATAATGTTTTTGTTCGTGACAGCTGGGATACAAAGCACATCAATAACTGACATTCTTTTTTAAAACATGACCAGTGGCAACAATGCTGATAAACGTGACTGTAATGAGATTATCATCACTACATTCCAGCTAAATAAGACTTAAGTAGATGTTAAAGGCTCTATTTTAAAATATATATATATGTCAGAATTTGTTTGAACGTTTCTGTGGTAAATTACCACAAGCTTCCTTGTTTTCTGTGGGAAAACCATTTCATCAAAATGCACAACTCCCCTCTTATACAGCTGACGTTTCTTTCACAGAACAGAATCAAGATAACAAGAATTACAGATAATCAAGTTACAAACACAATTACTCATTTACCTTGCGCATTTCCACAACCAGACTGAGAACTAAACACAGACACAATTTCACCGCCATTGCTAATCATTTTTAAAACTCTGCACCAAAGCACAAGATAACGTTTTTCACAGTTTTCATCAGCAATCTCTGCCTTCAGTACTATAGAAAAGACATCCTATCCACCGGAGCTCTGGGAAATTGAACAGTGTGTAGGTATTATCTACTAATCCCTTACAGGTGAATGTGTCAAACTTCCAATATGGTTTTCATTTTCTGCTTCTTCTGATTGGTACAATCCTTTTTAGGTTCTTGATAATTGGTTGTGGTGCCAGATATGGTAATTGCACTGTCAAAATGTTATTTTTTACTGAAATGCCACTCGGATGCCCCTTGTCGAAGCACGACTCCCTTCTCTCGCCAGCTTCAGACTTTATTGCTAATTGAAGACACAGAAAAGTTAACCCTGGCAGGACTCAAGCTCTGTACTGCTCATCTGTTTCTTTATTCTGCATTTCTGCTTCGATATTTTGATCAAGAGCAGCTGGGCCGGTGAGGCAAGCTCTCCTAACACAACGGTCCCAATCTCACCAAACCGCAGATTGTATATGTGACCGATTTAAAAAAAATGATTTGTGAGTAGTTTCTTTTAAGGGAAAGCAACCAAAGTCTATTTCAACTTTTTTCAATGCAAAAAGAAAGGTACTGTCACTTCAAACAATGTGATGGAAAAATATAGCCAGAGACAGACAAAGCACTATCACTGTACGCCATCTCAAAGCTTATAAAACACACACCCCAAGTATCTGCACTTTTAATTAGAAATTCCTATAAAATATGCGGATCTTTCAACAGTGTCATATTCATCATTCATGTTATGTAATTAAATCTAAGTTAGCCAGTGCTAACTGTGCAAAAGCTAGAGTATCTTACTGTATCTCTGGAAAGCGTGAATCTGGCCACGTTGTGTCAGGAACAAAAGAACACCACTTTTAATATATAATATTTTTTCCATGTATATATACACGTATCTATATACAGCATCTTGTATTTACACTTGAATTGTGGTAACAGGTAAGGTAGATATATAGCACTTGAAATTAAAAATTAAAAGGAGCAGCATTGTAACATCCAAGGCTGTGCATATGGAAACACAACTCTCTTTAGGAAAATATCTCTGATAAATATGAATAAAGATATTTACTGTTTCAAGGAAAAGCCCTGAAATGAGATGTCAGCACTATAATGTTTTCCCTCTGTGCTCCTCTCCTGTATAAAAAGTAGAGTTTTGTCAGAACGTTCTGCAGGCTATACACACAAATATCATAATGCACAAGGGCTGTCCCAACACACATTTGAACCATTTTTCTGAAACCTTTTATCCCCTCCTTCAAAGAAGAAAGGAGCTTTATTAATAACTTACTTGAATCAGATCTTTTTAGAACTGCCCTTTAAATCTCAGCACGTCCCTGGTCTCTCTGTTTAGAAGGGTACTCCAGCTGGACCGCTCAAGGAAGCAATAGAATGACAATCATTCTGACCCCCAGCGGTTATAAAGCACCCTTGTATTTCCAGTGAGTGGAAAACCACACAGTATCAGCAGCTTTTGAGACTTGAATAACAAGCATGGGTTTACATCTACACAATACAGCAACTGTATGACACACAGGTTGAGAAGTGCAGTATCTCCCCTTTCTCAAGGTAGTTAAACCCAATCATGTTTCCAGCTGGCAGGGGTCAGAGAGACCCTCAAGAGCATCTATGTGGAATTCAAGGTACAAAGTTTACAGGTGCTAGAATTAATTATCTGAAGTAAATTAACAAGGAGAGGCTGTTCACCATCCATTCCATTCAACAGATAACATAAAAAAACTAACAACTGTATCTTTTCATAACTATGTTCTCTGTTGCTAGATTTGTGCCTTTAATTTTAAATGTTTAAAATTATTTTCCAAAGAGAAACAGAGGAAGCAGGAAGGAAGCAAAAGGTCAGAACAATCAAGAGAGCTTCAGGCACAAATCTCTTTGGATCTCAGAAAGTAAGGTCACACCTATGCAGCTTTGATATGGATAAGAGTGTAGGAGCAAAGTCTTACATGGTAAGACAGCTTCAGACAAGATGGAGATCCTTGTCTGAACTACATTACCCAGAATGACATGGGGGGGGGAATTAGCTATTGCCCTAACTCAACAAGTGTCAAACAACTGGTCAAGTGAAACTTTAAAAAACAGGACGCTGAGGCTGTCTGACCCTTCTGCGCTCTTACAGACACATTAAGACGGTGCATGCCTACAGCGGTGCAGCACATTGCAAGTCATGGTGAATGTGCAGGTGTGATGAACTGCACTTTGTTTCAAATTGACATCACTGGGTTTCACTGCAGTGCCTTTGGGACAAGAAGTCTGTCAATCCTGCTAATCCCTGGTTAATGCACCCCTAAAGAGAAAAGAAAAATTCTGCACTTCTGTAATCTTGGCTTTCCAGTGTGAGATATGCACAGAACTTTTTTAATTTTCCCCAAAAGAGTGAATTCACTTTATATTCCAGTAGCTGATATGCCGGTTCTTGAGGCACCGGTAGTGGAGTACAATGGAAATATTCCAGAATAAGATTAGGATAATAGAAATATATATGAATACAAAGGCAAAGCTGTATTGACACGGATAAGGCAAAGACAAATTAGAAACCAAAAAATAACACGCCACTGTGGGGAAAAGTACAACATTGTGTTCAGCTCCTTATTTTAAGAGTCCCTTCTCATTCAAATTCTCCGTGTAATTTAGTGTACTTATATATACTGTATTCAATTATAATTTATATATATATATTTCTTTATGCAGTCAGTAGGAGAAGCTCATGTTCAGGACTGGCTGGCTTTCCCTGGTAGTCCATCACTGAGACTTCAGTAGTAGTGTGAATATCTCTTATGTACAGCAATGGAGTCCTTATGTCATAGTGCAGTGCTCTCCGACTCCTCCTCAGAATCGGTCTTTCCTGACAAGTCTGCCTCTGAGTTCCTACACGGTGGGTCCTTCAGGTCGCTGTGGCGTGCGTCGTATTCTACGTGTATAGCAGGGATGTCAAGGCTCAGAGGATCTGGGAAGATGCAAAAGGAGATAAAAGGAATTTGGAGTCATCACTCTGCAGGCAGGCTTGATCATAGAACACGTCTGTCTTTCATTCGTTTATGGCAGCAGAATACACTTGTGTCGGCTAGCACATTATTCACAGGGATGTCACAATACAGCTTATTTTTTTAAAAGTATCTTTTCAGTCTCTCTCAAGTTTTTTTTCTCCATTTTACAGCCTTTGAAAACATCTGTCCATATTTTGTGTTTCACTGAGAAATTAATATATCCAAGCACAACAACAAATTGAAAACATCCTGAAAGATGTACACGGCTGTGTACAAATGATGCATTCTTCTGCCTTGATGACTTAGATTCTCCCTCTTCTACAGAAGCATAAATCCATGGTCATCTTAAATTAACACTTAATCCTAACAGAGGTGTATTTTGTAGTACAGCTAGTGTCCCTTTATCTTCATGTATGTGTAGAGAGGAGCAAATGATATTAATGATGAGGAACACATAGAGTTGACTGGTAAATGTGAAGGATCTTCAGTTGCCACATGTGTAGTTTACCCCAAGCTGTCGTGATAGTGTTTTGGAAAAATCTGACCAATGTCAGTTCAAGTTTGTGAAATCACATTTGATTTGGTTAATTTGGTTTCTTCTCACCCAAACTAACAAGCGCTAGTATTATAAACTGCAATAGAGCTGAAGTTGTTAGAATAGTAGAAAACACTAGTGGAGTCTTTGAGTAAATTGTCTCTTAACATGTAGATGGCGTAACTCCTGATGGTGTCTATAATGTCTTAAGACTTTTGCCCAGCAGTGTATATCATCACCTGGAGTTGCTTATTCATTAATTTCTCTCTTGGGTCTAGATTACATCTGCTGTACATTCCTTTCACATTTGTGTTGTGTCTCTTCAAAAACTGTTTTTTTCCCACAAAATGTAATAACCAGGGAGAAATCCAAGCAGAAACAGAGAAGAAAATAGAACAGAACACAAAAAGCTTTTAAAAGCTAGTAACAGATGTGCAGAAGTTATGAAAATCAATTTAGTATTAAAACCAACAGACTTTAATACTATTTGATCAACATCAGACAAATTAAAAGCATGCTGCTTCCCCGATAGCTTACAGTATGTATAAATAAAGGTAAAAGAAAACAAAGACTATTTAGAGTTCCTCGAACTTGTTGAGGAAAGGCAAACAAGCATTCCAGCTCTTTGACAGTTCATCATTGTGATCAGGCTGTAAATGAAGAGGAAATCAAATCAGTTTTGCAAACTCAAGGGGAGGAGTGCCCCATTTGTTTTTGCTGTTGATGTTTTACCTAGGACTATATTTTTTAAATTAAAAACCCTAAACCGTCTCTCACGGCATCGTTGTATCATGACATCCCTTCTGCAATAATGAAATGAAAAGGGGCAAGAGGTCTCATTCCAGGGCGTATCCATGAAAGCCATGGAACTGCAAGGCGGGTTTCGCAGAGCCACAGCGCAGGGAGTGTGTCCGGAGCCGCGGCAAGGGGAGGGCCTTTCTTTGTGATGTCATCGACAAGCCATGCAACTCTATCTCAGCCCCCATGCAAACACTGGAGTTACGGAATGGGTTAGTGGTGATCTGGACACGACAAGATAGAGATTCATATATACAGTATATATGTAAATATATATAGCAGCTGGAGTACGCTCCAGAGTTAGCCAAAGTGCCAGAGAGTTAGGCCAGTCGCTCCGGCTTACCCTTAAAATCCCCCTCACATTTAGCCCACACTGAATCACTCGCTTCACACAGCTGTAAGTACACAATAATAGTAATCGACAAGGGAAAAAAAAACAAAAACAGGAAAGCAGCAGAAAACAAAAATATATATATATATTCAGAGATCCAGACCGTAAGAACAAAGTCTTTTAATCCTTTCTTGCCCTTGTAATTTGTTTTTGGCCAACTTATAAATCACGTCGGCGTATCAGAAGGAAATGCAGCTCTCCACTGGTGTAGGTGTGTGGCCCAGGCTGACAATTTCCCTGCTCGTTTGGCAGGAAAGGGTTAAAAGCAAGAGTAGTCAAGGCAAAGAGACCCAAAAAGGTAGCCTCAACAACAGGTATTTTAAGCACAGTTAAAAAAAACAACACAGCAAGTGAACTTTCCAGGCAATAATCATATGGCATTAATTACAATTTTTCCCTGATTACTATTGCCCATCAGTTCTGCACTTAGGCCAATCGGCAAAAGAGAACAGAAATGAACAAGGATATCCCCTTTTATTGATTTGTTGTACATAAAATGCAATGCAGCATTTTCATTTTCAAAAGCAAAAACAAAAGTTTTAAAAATGTATAACCTCCTGTATGCCTGACCCGCAGTCTAGACCTGCATGTGACTGTTATACTTCTTTATAGACTCAAGAGGATAACAGCTAGACACAAGCCAGTCTGTTTAATCACAACAGGTGCTCTATTGTAATTGAAGTGCATTTCAGAGTTTATATAAATAAGTATTTTTTCATGGATCAAGATTAAAAAAGTAAGAACAGAAATAGGAAAGATATTTCATACTACTGTATATACTCTACATTGAATGAGTTTCAGTTAAATATTCTCTTTCAGCAAGGCTGAAAAAAAAAATGTTTCCTGGTTTCACAAACAAGAATCATAACCTATCACTAGAGTAGTTTTCTGGGTGCTCTTAAACTGTTAAAGGACATACTTGTTCTGGTTCTGTTTTTAAAAAGCATGACTAAATCTGTTTGTCCTCCCACCTGACATCCAGTGTGTTTTAACAATCCTTCTGCAGTACACAATTTGGTCTTACCTGTACAGTGGGCTTACAATTATATGTAAAGAATCACATCAAAAAATATCAGAACACGCTGAAGTGTGTATTGATGCTATAGAAATCTCTTCAATAAAAATACAACAAAAGTGTGTAACACAGATTTATACTTTAACTGAAGCAAGCATCTTGTGTTTAAAAACAATGCCATGAAGCATTTTCATATTGGGAGCAGTTAATGCTTCTTTTTGAAGATATCAGATGAAGAGAATTTAGCGCTTGTCAGCTTTTTGCTGGAGAGGCAAGCAGAACTCAAACTGTGGGGGTAGGGAGGATTAATCTCAGTCTTTCTAGTAGATTAAACTTCTCAAAATACACACTCCCTTAAAACATCACTGTTACCTTTTCTGAATGAGCAAAGAACACAGGAATGATTCCTGTCTATGGTACATTGCAGATGTCAAACAGGCAGTTACTTGCAAATATCTGGATTACCACTACTGTAGTTTTAACCTGTTAACCTAAACTGACATTAGGATGCCCATGATTAGTGATAAAATGGGTGAAACCCCTGGCTCGTGTTGTAATTTTTCTCATAATGATGAGCAGCCCTGCCTCTGTGTACTCTTAAATACTTGGATCCAGAAAAGTGACATAATGACACATCTGGATCAGCGCCGACACAGGGTAACCTCTGTGCGTAACGCTCGAGGGTCAAGGGAGCCAGCCCCGTCAATGGTACGGTATTATTCGCAGACTGCTGCATCTGAAACGAATCTTTAAAAAATAAGAGCATTCGGACCAAACAGAAACAGTGAGCTGGAGGCTAAAGGAAGAGCAGAAAAGAGTTTATTTTGAGTGCCGCTACCCAGACTGGAAGGACGCGCTGGCCCGTAAGACAAAGAGAAAGAGAAAGAGGGAGCCGAGGCGTGTTTACCTGTGGACATGCTCTCCCCAGGAGACATGCTGTCCAGCAGGCTGTGATCCAGGGGCTGCGGGCTGGAGCCGGACAGGCCCGGGGTGGTGGGAGGCTGAGGGGGGGGCAGGCTGGGCCTCTGGCGAGGCTTCGGGGTGGGCCTGGACTTGGTGAGCGTGCCGCTGAGGGAAGGGGGAGAGGAGAGGGAGGGAGCCGCCGCCGGGGACACCTGCCCCGACGACGACAAGCCGGGGTACCCCTGGCTGTAGCCGAGTCCGTAAGGGGAAGGGGTGCTGGGCGGGGTGGGTGACAAGCTGACGGGGGACGGCTGACCCGTGGACTGGTCCGACATGCCCCCCGACTGCCCGTAGGGCACCTTGGGAGGGATTGGAGCCAGCTTCTTGGACACTGCGGGGAGCGAGAGGAACAGAGGGAGGAACAATGTCAGTCCAGGCCCGCTGGCATCCCGAGATATTTCCTCCGACAGTTTTCCGTGAGAGGAAACACGTTTGTTTTTGTGAAAAACGGGGATGAATTATGGCTAGCCGGGCAAACTGAATCACCTCCCCATAACAGTAAATCCCTGCAGCTGAAATACGGAAATCAATTTCAGGGAACAGCCTTCATTTGCATTCATACCCACTCCACAGACCACAGTCGGATTACCATATTCTTACTGTCCCCAGTACTGTGGCCTGCTCAGCCGTCACTCAACCCTGTCACATTTCTTAGCACAATTCAGATCTTTACCGTGTATTCTCTTATCTCTCTAGTATACATATTACAACAATACAAAATTGTGTAATGATTTAACTTTCTTTTTCCTCATTTCTGGACCTATTTTTTCTTTTTACAGGGGAGGACATTTGCATTGCAACACATGTTTTTGCCATACTCCTTCTGTGCTGCAGACGCTCTGAGCATGCTAATACGACAAGCCCGTTTGTTTCCCCACGACCACTTCAATGGACAGAATCGCCTCCTTTAGCATCGTTCTTACTTATATGGGGGACTGACATCAATGTATTCATCCAAGAAGATGCAAGACTGGAAAAATAGCTCTCACTCATGCAACCTTTTTTACGCCGTTTACGCTCTTGTCTAGTAATGCCACTATGTTTCACCATTCAGTACTAAGGTATTGCGTCCCTGTACACGGTTGTATTTGTTTCTCTCTCTCTTCCCGTCTCTCTCTCCCCTTCACTTTCTCCGTACAGATTCCCCGTTTGTCACTGGTACATCTTTCCGCCATTCTTCATTAGCGATGCCGTCACCACCTTACCCCCAGCCAATCAGAACCACGACTATAAGTTTAAAAACAGAAGACGTTTTGACCCCCCCCACCCCCAGCTTTTTGCTCGCTTCTCTGGGTTTTTGCTAATTAGCGCTGTTACCTTGGTAGTTTTTGTTTTTGTTTGTCAAAATACAAAAACAGGTATGGGATACCTGTTTTCCTCGTCACCGTAAATATTAGTCGCTAGTCATTTTGGTGCTAGTGTGACCGTTGTGGTTCTGCGCGGGCTCATGGCCTCACCACTCCACCCCGCTAAAGGAGACCTCCCCCAGCCCAGGCGGCTGAGGTCCCTGCTACGTGCAGGGAGGGCGATGACATCACCATGCCCAACTAGCTCCGCTACACTAGTATGTATTTGCTGTTGATTGTGACTCTGAGCGTCCTGGGGGAAAAGTGAACAGGTAAGAATGTCGCGTGACATACACTTTGCACACACATAGGTTTGGTTGCGACTGTCTAGATACACTAGGTTTGGGGCGAGTGCCACCCTTATATTTAGGTTTTGCTAGTTAGTGTATGTCAGTTAGGGCGTCCTTTTGTTTGGATTAGATAGGTTAGACTGCACTATATTAGCTATATAATAATAAATACATATTGTAAAGTCTCATATTCCATGGATTCGCTTGTATATAATAAATCATGCTTGCACCTGATTTTCTTTGTTTTTGTTGTTATTTTGTCCCCTTCCAAATCCCTCCAGTGTCCCAAATAGTTTTAATGTTACACCCCCCCCCAGCCCCCTAGTCAACCTGGGGTCGTGACATAAGGCAATATGTTTGCTGGTTCTCAAAAAGGCAAGACTGCATTTTCACAGGTAACCGAGAATACAGGTCTATGAGAATGAACAGATGCAGACATGAAGGCGGAGACTGGCGCCGTACCTTTGCGGAGGGAGTGAGGGCTCTGCTCGGTGGACAGCTGCCCCTGGGCAGTGCTCTGCTGGCTGCTGGCTGTGGCCATCATAGGACCTGAGCTCTGACCTCCCTTCTGCCCCATCACAGGAGAGAGCTCTTTGCTCTTCAAAGTACTGAAGAGAAAACAACACAGCGTTCCATTCCCAACACTGGCTGGTTCACAACTTGCCAACATTCACAAAAATCAGAAAGGAACCCTCCTAAGAAAGAAAACTCCACAGTCATGGCATATAATTTGACTTCCCAAAATTCAGATTATACAATCTGTTTATCTTTCAAAGGTGACTGCTTTTTTAATTAATAAGTTAATTACTTGACCTATCATGCATTGTACTGTTAAGGTCACTTAACATGCAAACCATCTGTAACCGGTAACATTTAATTACTAGCAGCATTCATTACTGGTACAAAAAGCACAATTGCAGAGGACCAAAATTTCGGTGGCAGAGAAAACATCACAGAGTAATGAGCCCCAGGTCCCAGTGATGGCAATGGCAATGTTAACAGACTTTCTTATATTGTATCTTGAAGAAATGCATGTGCTTGGTAAATACTTGCAGAAATGGCTTGAATTCCCTTATTTCGTCTTGAACCAACTGCATGAATATATTTTTAAATAGGCATTTTGGTTTTTCCACGATCATAATTCAGTCTCCAAGTGACTTCATCATAAAGCATATGCTCAATAGCCATATCTCTGAGGTGCGTCGAGGTGGAGTCTATGTCCTATGTAACAGACAAATGGATGGACCCCATTGTTCTGAACACAGTAGGGCTTCTTCAGATTTCTGTGCTGTTAAAAACAAACACAAGTCAGCAGTCTTAGCCAAGTGGCTACTGCTGCTATACCTCTTATAGATGGATCACAACTCATACACAAGCTGTCCTGAATCAGCTGATCCTAAGAAATCCACAAAGTTGTTTGGCCATTGCCAGATTAACTGGCAAAGCAGGTAAACTGTAGCTGTGAAAGCTCTGCACCATGTCACAGGACATATGGAACACGGCTTTCAGGAAGGCAGAAAGAAACAGCCCTGCTGTGCTCAGAACAGGTTGGCTCTCGTGATGCTAGACCATTGTGCCTTGTGTTTGGGGTGTGAGGAATGTTCCGTGCATCAGAGTTGGCTGTACATGTGTGCTACTCACCTCTACCATGCTGGACACGACCCATGTCTCTTCTTGAGTTAGAGATCATCACAGTTTCTGCTGCAGTGTGTGATTTTATTTTACTTGTACACGTATGTGTGTGTGCTTAAACTGTGGTAAAGCCTGCTGCGCTGTCTGTACTTGTATGCACTAGTTGGTCCAGTCTTCCCCTTGCAGAGGGTTGCACAACTCCAGTCCTGGAAGGCCAGAAGGTTTTCTTTCCACCTCAGCCCTTCGTTACCGAACTGAACTCATTATTTGCTGAACCAGACAAGTTGAAGCCTTTCCATGTCCTATGTCCTCAAGAAGCAGGAGATTTAAAGAGATCTATAAAACAAGCTGCCCAGGAGGACCAGGGTGGGCTCCCCTGCTCTAGTGCTCTCATACATCTGAACATATTCCAGAAGTGAAATTATTTTTACAGATTTGCACTGAAACATTGCTCAGCTCCACAGACACAGAAATAAGCAAGCACTGCCCAAATGATCATTTTTTTATCGAGATAACAGGTAATACCTGCTAGTGTTGCAGGAATTGTTGATTCTATGACAAATTCGATGGTGTCGCTTTATATCAGAACCAAAAAGGTGTTACAGTGTAATTGCAATGGTATAGAATGCATCATTAAGTCATAACATAGTGTCTCACTCACCCTGAAATTTAATAAGGTCAAAACCACTGCCTTGTAATGTACTGAATAATATCTTTGCTGACATAGAGAAAAGCAGGAGAGATTGACAGTGAAATCATTATGCTTGATCTGTTCTTGTCAATTAATGTGTTTGTCATGTACTCAATAATATAGGAAGCATCAACGTCCTTAATTGACTATCCTCAAGCCCCATCCTGCACTTTCATATCATCAGACAGCTGCTAATACTCCCAAGTTTAAAATCACTAAGGCTTATAAAATGAAGGATATCCTTATGAAGGATTTTTTGATTTAATGGAGACGATGAAGGAAAAGCAGCTGCTACAGGTTTAGCACGAAGGTCAGGAACTTAATTCATTCAGAACAGCACCTCGATGAAAGCTACAATCTCTCACCTCCCAAATCCCAAACGCATTTGAAGCAGATGGAGAGCATGAGTGGGAAGCTGGGAGTTGATTGGGATTTGGTGCCCAGAGGTGAGCAGGGTAATGAATAGAATAGAACTGAGTCCTCATCTCCTTGCATGAAACACTACAAAACAGAGCTCGACAACCCTGGAGCTCAGAAGAGGATTATTAGTCGGCTCACCAACAGAAAACAAAATGGAACCAACAGACATCACAACAGAAGTAGCCTAAACACACACAACCTAAATGTATATTCAATCCTGTAAAGAATAAGATGCAAGTAATAACATGAGGCTTGGCTCCTCCTGAGCGTTAATAACATCCTCCGTCGCTTAGCAACACTGCCCTCAGGGGTATTCCCAGCAGCCAGGGATGCAATTGCTTTAAAAAAGGAACTGCGGTTTTAAGGTCTAAAAACTTAAAAACGCTGCTTGAAGCCCAAAAAAAAAAAGCTGTATATATAAAGGAAAGCCTGAGTCTGCGAGAGTCTGAGAAGCAAAATAAAGGAAGCAAAAGAAACAAAATAGCCACCAATAGCTTGACACTACTGAGGAAGCACCATTTTGTCCCAATGGGCACACTGGTTTGTGTTGCTGTTGTTGTAGGGTAGCTTTTTTGGCAGTGGGGTGGGGTTGCGGTTGTGTGTATTTACCTAGTCAGTCTGGTCCCTCTGTCTCGGCTACAGGCACAGCTGGCCCACTGGGGAAAGGCTGAGGAGGGCAGGTTAGGGGGCAGGCTGAGGGCTGGGTCATGTTTGGTCAGCACCAGCGGGGTTTTGATGTAAAGGGGTGACATGTTAGTTTCAGGGTTGGCATGCAGTGCGTCGGCCAGGGAGCTCTGCTTGGGGAGGTGGAGGAAGCTGGGCTTGGGGTTAGAGTTGATGTCAAGCTGCTGGGGGGAGGCGGAGAGAGGAGGAGGAGGGAGGGGGCTGTAGCCGATCCACCTGTGGGGAGAGGAGCAGGAAGAGGAGGAGGAGGAGGCTGGGGTTACAGAGTCAGGGCCGGGGGCGGCAGGCCGGGGGGATGGCTGTGCCCTGGGGTAGTGATGGTGAGGGGGGGGACAGCAGGTGGGGTATGGTGGGGGGGGCCTGTCATCCTCAGAAGGATAGGCGTAACAGGAATCCGACCAATTGGGCGACACATCGTCTGTGCTGCAAATGTTGGGAAAAAAACGACAAAATAAAACAAAAAGCAGTGACTGTATAGAGAGGACCAAGAAGAAATGATCTGGCTGAGAAATAGAAAACCCTTTTTGTTTCTTTCAGCTCAGGGCCAACACATATGCGGCATTTAAAAACTTGAACAGGAAATCGATCGAGAAGAATTTTGGACGTTTCCTTTTCTTAAAATGTATCCTCCCTTTAATATATATTTATGCATTAAAGGGAATAATCTTTGTTAAGGCAATGGTGTTTATATCAAGCTTATAACAGTAGTGTAGTGAAGGGAAGGGCCTTGGTAAAAAAAAGAAAGAATAGGAATCTGATTCCTTTAACAAAGAGAGATGAAACAAAAGACATGCAGTCACTGTATTCCAAGATATCAGTGATGCACTGAGCATGGAGTTGTGTCTGATAGCATATTATCCAGCATCAGAAGTATACGATGACTTGGACCAACTCAAGGTGATGTTTAAGACAGGAAACCCATACTTCAAAGGGTTTGTTTTCCTGCCATCAAGCAATTTTGTTATGTTTTCAAGGACAAACAGTGATGCTCTTATATAAATAGAATCCTGCAAGAAAGAAAGGCTGATATTACCCCTGCTTCTCAAACTGTGAAACTGATTCTACAGTACGTGATTTATTCAGGGGAGGTGCTGCAGTATTGCAGTATGATTGCTGTTTGTAAGGCCATTCAGCGCCTCAGACACAAGTTTCCATACCTCGTCTCCAAACAAAGAACAGAAATACAGCCAGAGGTGGAAACAAAGATGTTCATTCAACTGCTGATGAGCTTTTTTTTTTTAGAGAAACACAATTCTATTCACCGCTTATATTGATAAGATCACCACACAAACGACACACAACAAGACCATTGCAAGAGACAGCACTAACTCTAGTACTGTACTTCTGCAATTTGATCATTTACGGTCAATTAATGTCACGATCGCAACCCCTCCTCTTAAGGGCGCTCCAGCCCTTCCTTGTTAGTTTCATCTCCCGCACCTGCACCCTGTTCCAGTGCCTTTTCAGTTCCCCCTTAAAAGCCAGACGCTGACGCTAATCGGGGCTCTGCATTGGTTTCCGCATCATGCGAGCCCGGGACCTGGACGCACCTGGCTCCATTATGGTTTTAGCTTCCATTCTTGCTCCCGTTCCACCTGTCAGTCCCGACCCAGTTTCTGGATTTTAATCACCTGTCTCGGATGAATCGCCTGGCCTTAGACTTTTGCCCTGTTTTTGGATTTCCCGTTTGTCTCATCCCTGGATCGTTTGCCTCGGCCACACCTCCTCCGACCACCAGCACTCCATGGACACGCCCCCTGTTTTCATCCCCGTATCCTGCATGACTTTTTCCTCGTGTTTTCTCACTCAACCCTGGATTGTGTCGTCTGCATAGGGTCCGGAAAGAAATCTCCCTGACAACTCATGGCAATTTTGGCACTTCGGAACTACGCATCTTGACATTTTGTCAGCGCTTTCTTATCTGCTGCAAAGAAAGGATCACTGATACATGGGCTGCAATGAAAACATCCCATTGCTGAGCGAGTCAATTACAGATATTTAAGCAAAACCAGCCTTGTGTTGGAACCGTTTGTTTGGAGCTAAAGGGAGTTTTTCTGAAAGCAGTTCGCACGAGTCCACATGCTACACTAAGGCTCTTCAACACCTGGAGGAGCGTATCTCGAGGCTGAGCAGAAAATGTAGTAAATTACTGCAGCTAACGTGTGTTCCTCTGAGGGTTTAATCCTTGGTCCCAATGAAGAGGTTGCATGGGCACTTTCACTGCCCCGCCACGACTGGCTCAGCCACCTCCCTGCCCTACACTTGCAATCGAATCTGGGATGCATAGATAGAAGTGGTATTAACTCGCTAAGAAAAATACACAGGACAGTAACATCGGTGTGTCCTGTCCTTGAACCCCTTATTAATTCCTCTAGAAGAAGTAGCCAATAGATTAGCCTCTAGTTTGAGGCTGTTTAAATCAGAAAACAACTGCACACACACACTCACATGCAATCTCTCTCCCCCCTCCCCCCCCCAGCATCCAAAAAAAAAAGCTCAAGCAGTTAGAAGTGGAATCTGCAAGCACAGAAGAGAAGATCTGCACGTGAGGAGGGGAAGTGTGAGGGAGGCGCAAGCTGCTCGGAGGAGGAAGCAACAACACGGGTTTACCTGGCCCTGTCCCCAGCGCCGCTGGCAGGAGGACCGCCACAGGGGGCAGCAGAGAGCTCGTAAGGCTGCTCGGGGACGAGGGACTGAGCCAGAGAGGGCAGCTCGGCGGGGGGCGCCGGGGGCTGCACGCTCGGGGGGGTGGACGACGTCTTGCGGACTAAGGAGGATCCCCTGCGAGACACCCAAGACGTATCCATCACCCTGACCCCCATGCTGCAGCGAGATAAAGACACAGGAGGCGTGACAATAGGAACGCAGGGCCCCCACACCAAGAGCTAGTCTTCCCCATCAACACAAAACCTGACAGTTTTGTGGCAGAATCTATTCAGTGGAATTGGGGATTAAACAAAGAAGAATCCAAAGAAAAGGTTGAAAACATGAGATGCGCTAGAAGCACTGGAAGAGAGCCCCACCGTTTAGTAACAGACTTTTCTCAGATTGTCTTCTCTGGTTTCTCAGCTAGAGGAGACCGAAGATGTAATGTTTATTACCAGTTAGCTATCCTTTTAGGATCGCAGGCAGTTGAGTTATTGATGAAATACAGACACCCCAATAAAACTGAATGCCCAGCAGTGTAATGTCCTAACTTATGGTGTTCACTGGCAAAGAAATATCCACATCGTCTTTCTGTTACAATCTATATCTGAGCAGTCACTTTTTTTTTGTTTGTTTTTTTTTTAGTGAACATTGTGTCAAATCTTCTACGCTTGAATGATACCTTATAAACCTCAGGATTAAACAGAAGTGAGAATCTCAGTCAATAAGAGTACTAATGCAGACGCACAGTGTCTGTCAGACAAAATTCAAAGTCATTCTGTACATTTGTGTCTTTGTCCAGCGATTGCCAAGGCTAACTGGGGAAAAATTGTTTGGTTACATGCAAAAGAAGAAACTGAAGGGTTTTTAAACTAGTGCTGGCAGGGAAGTGATATGTTTAATAGTGGTAGGAGGCAAAAATCTTCAAAAAGGTAAGAAGGAGGTTCTCAACTGGCAAGGACGCTCAACAGAGCTGGTCTCTGTGATCCAGGTATCGTGCGTTCGAGACTGTATCGCAAACCAGCTGTGGGATGGATTCCCCTAGTGCAGTGGTTTCCAGTCCTGGTCCTGGTGACCCACACACCTGCTGGTGTTTGTTCCAGCTGAGCCCTCAGTTCCACAATCAAACCCCTCATTGCCTCAATAATAAGATTAAATTAAACAGTCTGCTCCCAGCTCTTAAACATGCTGGAGCTTTAACCACTGTATTTTGTAAGTGAAATAAAATCCCAAACTTGTGACTAGAAATAAAATGCAAATATTCCCAAAGAACCAACTTCTTAGATCCATTAAGGCTTCAAAATATCTAACTAAGACGAGATTAAATGAAAAACCAACAGGCGTGCAGGCCACCAGGACCCAATTGGGAAGCTCTACCCTAGTGGGTTCGTTGGGATTCATAATTCACGATGACTGTGGCTTCCTCGGTGCCTAGAGACATTGGCAAGGGAAGCTCTTCTACTGCAGTCAGCGCTGAGCCTCCTGTACGCCGCTGTGCTTCCTGAGGGGTGTTGAAAAAGGAGTGGCTGGAAGGTGTGTAGTTGGAAGAGTCTGTCTGCACTTTCTGAGTCTTCCTGTGATGTTGTAGGCAGCCTGAGATGATTAGGGGTTGCTGGAAAAAACTATCCACAAGAGGTGAAAACTGCAGTAGAGTATCATCTGCAAAGTGCAAATCCACTGTTTCAAATTCTGCGACCCTTCTTTTAAATCCAGTGTGAGAATCTGTTTTGCAGAGTTTGACCTATGAAGATCAAGACAAGCCCTGGGTCTTGGATCTGACATGTTTTCTCCACTACCCAGTAGTTAATAGGCAGATATTACTTCAGACAAGTTTGTATAGAGAGTCTCCTCAAGAAAAAAGAAAATTCCTAGATAAAAATGACAGAAATGTACAGAACGTGACAACCATGTTCTTTTGGATTCATATGTCTGTTGTTAGGTTTGCAGTAGCCCAGAGTGATGTGGACTTCCATTCTATAAGCGAACACAGATAGATATATACTATAAGTATAGGCAGGAAAAGGATTAATACGGTACCTTTGTATTTTCCTAAGGCTGCATTGGTAGGATAAAAACATCAGAATCAAGGGTGAAGATTAGCAAGCTGGTTTGATTTAGTTTCTATCTTATAGCAACATGTTAGAATCACACAACCCCAGGAACATCAGTTATGTCAAGAGGCAGATGACAACAGAACAGAGCAGGGCTGGGGGAGGAGGTGAAATGAGACACAGGCTGCCAAAACTTTATGGGGGGGGGATAAAGAGCACAGGAGAAAATATGAAAGTAAAAAAAAACCTTCTCCTAGTTAAAATGACAGTACTTTGAATAAATTGGGGGTATCAGCAAATAATGTTTAGGTCACACTACAATTTCAGAAAAATAATGATGAATCTTTCTGTCATCTGTAAGAAGAGGGCATCCATCTTCAGTAACATTATTAGCCACAGGTACACAGTGCAAGGTCCTGTCTGCTCCATATTACTCAGGCAGCAGTGACTAGGGCACTGGACATGGAACTGGAGACTATAGGTTCAAATCAGTGGGACACTGCTGTACCCGCCAGTAAGATGGCTAGCTGTATAAACGGCTGCACAGGTACAGTAAGCTTCTTTGGAAAAAGGTGTCAGCCGAATTAAACAGTAATAACACTAGTAGTGCACATTATGCAGACATCACACTAAATGCAAGGCCCTGATTTGATGGGAGTATCTGCAATAAAAAAAGTTCCAGAGTAAACTTAGTTAATGTCATATGCCTCCTGGATTATGTGAAAGGTCACACTTTCTGACTAATTTAATATTTACATATGGTATTTAATTTATTTAATACTGACTAATCCAAGTAAAGCAACAGCCACATTCCTTTCTAACCACTTATTACTTGAAACTACGCCACCTGACAGAGATTTCAATGAATTAGGCTCCTACGCTGTAACAGACAGGAGGTAAACTTCTTTTGAAATGTGTCATTGACCGTGTACTAATTCCTTCTTGGTTCTAAACTGCTTTGTTCATGTTCTTTTGCTATGTGTAAAGCCAGGAGAGAAATTAATAAAAACAGCTTGTCCTTTTCCCATCCTTCTCCTAGTCTCCTCCACAAGGAACGGGCTATAAATCTATTTCGCAAATCTGTGCCCATCAACAGTGAGTCATTCTGAAAACATTTCAATTTGCTGACAAGGGACTGAGGACCGAGACATGTCCTCATGTTTCAGGCTAAAAATAAAATGCTCCATATGTGGTACACACAGCTCATCCACTGATGGGATTCGGTCTCTGCCTATCAGATACTATCTCAGCCAAAAGTCAACAGCACTACCTCCAATACTGGTGAATTCCCCTATGCCAAAAGGCTAGTCCCCCACTGTAAGTTAATTCAAAGCTATTGATGAACCTATAGGATTATGTCATAGTAGCAGACCCAAGAACCAGATGAGCCCTGTTATACATGCTTTAAAAGTGGTCAAGTATTGAATTGAACAGGAAGTGCCGTGTTTCAAGAACATGACACTCTGGAAAGACAAAAGGCGCGGAATTGCTAAAACAATACCTGTGCATTTCTCCCAAAGGCCATTCGCTATACCCCTGACACAGCCTTCAATGTAATAGTAAACAGTTTAAACCAGTCCAACGTGGCAGGTCTTTAACATTCACAACCACACTGGGAAAGATAATTGCTACGGCTCTCGTACGTCTCTAAATAGTTTTGAGAAACAAAGGCTCAATCCTGGGGAAAACAAGTGACGCTCTAGTTCCTATTTCATGGGTCATTGCTTTTTAATATGTCTAATTGTTCATACTGCTCCAATTGTATACTGCAGCTTCTAAGCTGATATTTTTATACGTTTGCAAACCACAATGTTCACAAGAAATACAATGGCAACAGCAAGCCTGCAGTATGTGTGGAGATGAAGTAAAAGAAAGTGCTGTGTTCCCTGAAAACATGAAAACAAGAAAACATCTTCATGGGAAATTTAATGGATGCAGAGAGAGAGACCATAAAGGCTTTTGCTATTGGAAATCATCAGTACTACTTTTTCTGCAGGACAAAAAGCCCATGGCAGAGGCAAGACTCAGAGGATTAAACCGTAGAC
Organism: Atractosteus spatula; assembly: GCF_055471065.1. Lineage (NCBI taxonomy): Eukaryota > Metazoa > Chordata > Actinopteri > Semionotiformes > Lepisosteidae > Atractosteus > Atractosteus spatula. Next base: position 46,682,890 of record NC_142716.1, on the reverse strand, counting down.
CTTAACGTAGCATGTGCGATCCTCACCACCTATTACCTAAATGTATGCCACCCGACTGACAGTTCAATGAATTGGGCTCATACACCGTAACAGGCAGGAGGTAATCTTCTTCTGAAATATGTCAACTCCTTCTCGCCTCTAAACTGTTTGAGTGTGTGAGGCTGTGAGAGAATTGTGAAAATCTGAATTCCTACACCGTGAGCTAGTGTATATAGTATTATGATGGCGGAGTGAGGTGTTAGCTGGACATGAAAAAAGAGCAACGACACAGGCTGATTGGCAGTGATGATGTTGATGTCTGAGGTTTGGGGGGGGGGGTAGGAAAGAGTACTGAATAAACAAACACTCTATCCACAGTCTTTGCCGATAGAAACTGGAACAAAACAGCTGGGAAACCCTACCCATCCTTCTTGTAGAACTCCAGCATCATGTTGTCCGTGGCGACGCTGAGAGGCCGCCGGGCCTGGTCGTGCTGTTTGCGGTCCGAGTGGTCCATGTCTGGGGATGGCATGGAGCTGTAGTTGGCGTTGTGGTTGGTGTGGACGGGGCTGCCATAGTTTCCTGTGACGTTGAACTCGATGTCTGAGAAAGAGAAATCCACACGGTGTACAACCGCTGCAACAAACAGCAGGACGACAGGAAGCGAGGCAGAACAAGACGAACACTGAGCAACAGAGCACTCTCTCCATCCCGCGCTCGCTGGTGTTAATAACAGAAGTTCGGGAGGAAGGTTAGACTCTACTCTCATACTCACAGTTCTGCTCACCTATGTACTGTATGCAAGTCTCGCACCCAGGACTTCCCTTTGAGTATCTCTCTTGCGTCCCTCCCGCCACCCCACTAGACCCTTGCAGCAGCTCCCTAGCATGTTCGAGCCTAGATTGCTCCAATCTGAAGTGCTTCAGAGAAGATACAACGGTCTTGCACAATCAGATATACAGTACAAAGAGATGGCTTTCCTTACCACCGGGGAAGAACCAATCCGCATGCTGGATTATGGGCTCAATAATGCCTACGATCTGCAGGGATACTGTAGTCATCATCTCCGTGATGTTTCTGAAACAGACGTGTCACATAGTTGTGTATCTAATCAGCACGGGGATGTTTTTTTATCTCCATCCACTGTCCACGGATGCATTTTTTAAATTGTTCAGACTGTGCATCAGCACATACAGTAGTTTGTGCTTAGTGATGGTAAATGAAAAAGGTTTTTTTTTTAAATAATCGTTTATTATCATCTGTTGGATATTTTATTGGCTATTATTTTTATATATTCCCTTGATAAAATGCCCTGTTTCATTGCTGTTTCTGTAATATTTCACCAGCATCACTAAGCAGGCAATCTATATGCAGTAGAGCTCAAAAGGTCTTGGAATTTTAATTAATCGTTACTGCAGAAGCCGAGATGGAACCAGGATGAGTCACGTACCCTTCAGTTTGCGCCCACAACAGATTGGGTCCCAGGACTATTGCAATATTTCCTGGAGTCATTTTATTTGCATCCTGGTACTCTGTAAGCTTGGCTAAGAACTTGATTAAATATCTGTAGAAAAAAAGGAGGCACAATGATAAAACATTTAATATTTTTGAAATTTTAGTTAATTTTGGTTATAAAAACAGGTCTAATACATAAGTGATACGGTTACTATCAACTATTGCACTATTACATTTATGACCACTTGACCTTAAAAAGGCTTGCTCTATCTTATTTCCTTTAGAACTTTAGTACAATGGAGTGCTTTTCACATGCAGTAGATTACTATAAAGTATGTGAATATGGTATATAATGTGGTTCTTGCCCAAATAATTACAGATTGTTTCCTGGTATACACTGGTATATCCTGTCAAGTCTATCGACTCTGTATATTCCAATTGTCCCGGTTATTAGTATTGTATCTTACAATCCTTGCAGTTTTACAGAAATAGCAGGAGGCACGGTTGCTGTTGCAAGGGCTGTATGTGGATCTAGTGGCATTGCAGCTCAAAGTGGGCTCTTGATTTTCTGAAGAACGGCAGGAACGCAACTGCTTTAGGTTAAAAGCGCTAGCAGAAGGGATTTCTCCTCATGACATTCACAGCCTGCATCAGCAGAATGTACAGCACAGCTAGCAGATGCAAGGCCCATAAGATCCCACCACAGAGCAGAAACTACACAACGTCAAGGACATGTAATAAACCTACAGGAACAGTCCTCCCTTTCACTAAAAGTCCATCCTATTGACATAATTAGCATATTTACTTCTCGTAATAGAAATGACAGGAATTTAAAAATATAAGGACAGGAGAGCTCCTGACCCCTGAACCACACCCTGTGAACCTTGTCATAATCTTCTTCACTTAGCAGCTGCAATGAATTAGCTATCAAGGATCATTCCTCTAGTGGTCTTAACAGGCAGGGCTGTCTTGAGTTAACGCAGCTGAGTGCTGAGTTATTGACTTTTTCATTCCAACAGCGTGAAAATCTCTTTCTGATCACGCGGCGATCTGCAATCTGTGTTTTTGTTTAATTTGAATCATTTTCCAAGGAAAAGCAGAAAAAAATCTAGACGAACACCAGAAGAGTGGCAGAACAATGAACAATAACAAGGAAGAACTTTGCTCACCTAAAGTTGTTGGAATTGGCCTTGGGAAGCTTCTCACAGGCAGAGAGCAGGGCCTGCAGTCTTTTGTCCTGGTCCTGAATGCTGTGGTGGGGGGTGGTAGAAAGAGAAGTTCAGAATGGAGATTCGCACACCGTTCCTCATCGATTATGACAGAAAATAGAGACATGCACTTACTGACATTGTACAGTATGTCCCTCAGAGGTAGACAAAACAAAGACTCTGCATAATGAAATAAACCCTGGCCTCTTGCACCTTTGCTCCTGAACATCATTCTTTGTGATTTTATTGCACTCTTACTTGGAAGCTTGGATCCACTCATCATAAAGTTCAAAGGTCATCAGCGGTTCAGGAAGCTCCCGTAGGTAGGATTTTAGAGCCCCTGGGAGACAGAAAACAACAGGCAGCCTGGCTAAACCATGTCAGATCTAGAACATCCATCCTACACCAATACAGACATTGATGACAGATTCTTACATCTGACAAGGAAGCTTTAAAGCATCCAATTTGAAGTGAAAAAGTCATATACTGCTCTGAAAACGAGTCTGGCTCTGATCTCTCGGCAGTCTCATAACCACGACTTGAATGGAAATTACAGTTTATCCAATCTCCTGCTTATGTAAGCTCTTGTTCCAGATACACAGGAAAGAAGTGACACTGCAGTAGAAAGAATTTCCTGTTATTGGTTTAAAAAGCATCTCAGCTGATTTAAAGCGTTTAGTTGAAAACCTTGAAAACGCTTCCCCCCAAGTTCACAAATTAAATGATTCAACAGTTTCATACCTGGAGGGCTATTGCTTTAATTAGAGGTTTTAACGAAGAACTTGCTATTTGCTTTGCATTCAGCTTCATTTGCTCTGCGTATTGCAAAGCGTTGTGGCGAAATGAAAATTAACAGGTTCTGACATCCCCTTCTGAGACATAACCTCAGGAGATTTCTAATGTTTCGACTCAGTGGGTTTTTATTATCAGCATGTTTAACTAGATAATTGTTACAGATTTAGTGTACAGAAATACGGCTTCAATGTAATTACGCTGCTCCAGCGCTCGTCTATCTTAACCTTTAAAGCTCCATGGAGTTCCTGTTTCAGTTACCCTGAAAGCAGGAAAGGGATGAGTCCAGCAGCTGATCCCACTGTAAGTCAGCTTGTGTTTAATTTGTGGATTTCCTTTTTTCCCCACTGGAACTTTATTCAGAAGATGCCACTAAGACAAATCAGAACATCAAACACGACACTAACCAAAGGGGAAAACGGAGAGCCAAGTCTAATACTATTATATATTTAGGCACCACACCGATGACTTCTATCCATTTGCACGATCAGATGCAGGTAAAAACATTTACAGACTTGGGAAACATGTGCAGGATAGGTATAAGAGTAATGCTGGCCACATGCAACACTAGTGGGTCTTACCTGCAATAGCGTGGGGGTCAGCAGAGTATTCCTGCACATCTAACACCCCGCAGTCCAGGGAGGCTTTCAGCTTCTTCAGTTTGGAGGCAGAGGGTGCCACTCTAAACAGACCCTACACAGAAAGGGAGGGGCTCATTGCAATCCACATCAGTCAGCCCCCCTGCTGCACAGTCGCCACGACACCCACAGGCTCCAACATTAAAGGCGGAACAATGGACAACAATATACGGACAACATATTCCCAAGCAAATTCCATTGGGTGTAGCAGAAATCCTGCTGGTAACAGGAATTCACAGTCAAGCCCCCCAGAAGGCTGATCCAAACAACATACTGTATTAAGGAGTACAGAGTGAGGGGAGACCTTCATGATCGAATGGACATAAATGCTAGAACTGGTTTTAATACATTTAATTTACCTGATGGGATTGTGGGATTGGATAAATACAGATACCTGCTTAAAATATTTTTGGCAGTGAGAAAGAAAGCTAAAACACATAAATGTCTCCAAAGAGATCCCCCAAGGAAAGAAAATTCGAATTGCTATTGTTTCAGAGATTTATGAGAAGGAAAAACTAACTTTGAGACTCAAAAAAAAGGCCTTTGAGAGATTCTGGAACAGGATGATTATTCTTTTTTCACTACCCAATAATGATAACACATTTCTGTTTTTAAATGTTCTTTTCCCCCCTCTTTTTCCCTAGCACTGCATCCCCCTGTTGAACTGGAAAAGAATGATAAATAACATATTTTAGACATATTTGTATTTATAAGATATCTGATGTTTTACGGCGACTGGCAGCTTCGCTTTTGATGTTTTTGTATGTTAAAAATACAAATACAATAATACAAATAATAAAAGAAAAAGACATTTAATTTCTTCCATTCCATGTCCTTTATGATTTCTTAGTGTCATTACCAAAATAAAATTGTACGTACGTTGTTCTACCAATTACAAAGCAATAGCTGCGATTGTCAAGAGCAAATAACTCCTCATTAGTAATCCAGCTGGAATGCAGCTGGCAGAACACTGGGACAATGACTTGCTGGTCACCGAGATTCCTCTTACCTCCTCCTGCATTCCGCACTCCAGCAGCATGGTCACACAGGCCTCGATGGGGAAAGCGATCTCTCGACTGCTTATTGCAAGGTGCTCCTCCAGTGATTTGCCATATGAAGGCTTCTCAACCCAGGCCTCTGTCACACGACACAAACCACACGCGCGCTGTAGTGCTGGAAAGACTGAGGAAGTGGCAGCTTCTAAAACAACGCTGGTGATCCAAAACCCACCCCTCTGCATTGTAAGGTGTGCGCTGCTCTCTGATTGACAGCTGTATATTGTATCTGAGCTTTAGACAATGCAGAGTGAGCACAGAATGAGATTATACAGTATTTATATCTACATAAAATCAATAAAAACTCAATATGAACAAGCATGCATGCATTTTCTAAAACATAGTGCAACAGATTTTTGCAACTGCATCAAGGGCATTTAGGTGACATCTGTGATGAAGTCAGAAGTGCAGAGGTGTGGCACTGTGTGAATTTACAACAGGTCATCAATATGAGCAGATGACAACCTGGAAGAGCTGTTTGCACCATAACATACTCACCTTGATGTGCTTTAATCTGAGGCAAGACGCTCTGTAAAAGTGCTAACGACTTCCTGTGGTAATCTGCCTGTACTTCTATTAGCTGTGGACAGATAACAGTGGGCAAGAACTTTCTTCAGTATCAGTTTACAAAAAGCCCTAACAAAGTGTAGGTCCAGAAACAGGTTCAATCTCTGCCACTTACCTTCTTTTATACATTAGTTTTCTGTGTTTTGTCCATCATTAACAATCTTTTGCCATTTTCAATCAAAGTTCCACTCTACTGCTGGAGCAAACACATTTCTAAAGGTATGTTATGATACCCCAGCTAATATTTTTAATAATTCAATTACAAATTGTAATAGCGATTAGATTCAAAAGTATGTTAATGCTTGTCAAAATAAAGACTGAAGGATAAAAGCCCTGATAAGGGGCCCAAATACTTACTGTCTGAAAGTAGTTTGCATAGTCTATTTCTTTGGCCACAAAACTGTACATATCGGCTGATAGTTGATCCTAGAAGAGACCAAGAAATAAGTCCCATAAAAACCTGGCTTCTGTGTTAAAACACCACTACGCTTCTGCTGGCAAAAGATCCAGGCAGCTGTATTTGGAGGTAACAAGCCCTTTATTTTGCTTGGCCTTTAAAAGTCACAATGGCCGTATTACAGTTCAGTGCAAACTATGCAACAGACAACTCTTTCCTGTCCAATGTATTCATGCATTTATATCGGAGTATTCCATTGTAATTATAGTCCATGTAAGGAAGGCATGACAACCCTCTGACTAGGAAGTGGCTGATGAGCGCCCCCTGGCTGAGCCCGAGAGAAGGCGAGTGGCGCACCCTGCAAATCTCCACTTTGTTTGCTGCCTCTTCCATCTCTTCCCTGAGAGCATCCGCTTTGGCACCTGTGGGCTGCAGGTTACTGGACAGGCCTGATGACTTGGAGGACTGCTGCCACCTAGAGGGAGACAGGGGGATGGTCACACAGGAGCAACCGGACTCTCTGCTTCATGCAAGGCTTTGCAATCAGCAAACGAGAACCCGCACTGCGAAACTAGGAACAGAAATTCCTGGTAAAATAAAGATAAATTATCATTCTTTTTCATGTTGTTCTGCATTCATTTTTTACAAATATGTGAGTGTTTAGAAAGTACTGTAAGCCATCCCTGAAAGATACATAGGAATTCAATAGAACTAATAATAATTGTAAATTAAATCATTACTATATTAATAATAATGCATTGTGAATCTTAACCAGCAGTAAGAGGCTCCCTGATAATGGGCTGATGAAAGGATAACAATAATGCAGTCAACTTATTTGCATCTGGTAGTTCAATCAATATACTGTATATATTTAAACTGTTGCTCAAAATTCAGTAACTTCTAAAGACAAAAACACAAATTCACATTGTTGTTGGTCATGGTCTATAGCTGGTTTTAGTGAATTAAGGGGTATTTCTTCCCCACCTATAGCCCTCAATGTGAATTATTCATTTGTGCTGTGAAGTGCTGTGGGACTCAAGCAGGGGTCGCAGAGTTTGGCAGGAGGATCAAATTCGGCATGACCCGGCAGCAAAATACTGATAGATGAGTTCAAGTGGCAGGTCTGCACACTTCTTCCCTCAGCTCATTAAAAAAAAACACTTGATCACAGAAAACCGTCACTTCAGAGATATATTCCTGAAGACAGAAATCAGGCAGAGGCATAACAAAGCTGGCGAAAACGTCTGTAGCCTCTACATTCATTCATGAGGTGAAATCAAAACATGGGACAAAAGTAAAAAAATGAATTTGCTGATACTCATCTACTCTTCTTGATGTCAGTTCGACAGAAGGTTTACTGAGTTACACAAAAATTGCTTACAAACATGAACTGGAGCTTAGTGGATTAGCTAAGTGTTTTAGTGATATAGTTCACCATTCTAATTACTGCGTCATATACCTGTAAATATAACACACAAAGAGACCACTGCTCTTATCGTTCTGTACGTCTGTACTGTATGTAACCTCTATACTGGCAGGATGCAAAAATGGGCTCTGAAGCAAATGGAAACAGACAGCCAAGTGGAATTCTCTATTCTCCATTCTCCGGATGAAAAGTCATGTACTGTAGCACGGGGTTAAACTGCATTGTGGATTTTGCGGTTTTACAATGCTAAAAGCAAAAAGTGCAAAAAGATGACAGGGCTGACAAAACTGATGAGCATCAAAGAACTGCAAGAGCTTTTTGGATGTGTAAACAGCAAAGTTATAAACAGCAAAACAAAACACAACTGGACTTCAGTCTACAGTATCCCATGCTTTGCTGAACTAGCAAGGCCAGAAGCATACCGAGGAAGAGGATGGCACTGTACCATGAAATCAACTTCACTTCTCATTACTGGAAATCTCTTTGCAATAATCTCATTTATATACAGGAAATCAGGGCTGCCTCTCCTGTCACGAATTTGCAGTTACATGTTGTGAACTACCACAGAAAAGAGAAAGCAGTGTTGTCTGAGCTCAGGCAATCTTGTCCAGAGCCAAAAGCACTGCCACCGTTGTGGAGCAAGAGCACTGTGGCATTTCATGAGCAGACTGTACCACTTCCACAATTTACTCTGCATACGGCTTTCAGAAAGGATCAACCTGAAAGCTTTGAGGCAGATTGGAAAGATACTGCGCATGGCAGCTGATGGAACTGTTAAAGTTCCCACCCCCACAATCTCTCTCCCTCTCCGTGTTGCTGATTCCTCTTATGTGACTCTTCTCCTAGAGCCCCACCTTGGAGGAGACAAGCAGTAACCATATTAACAAATGCTGACGCACAACAATAGCAGAAAAATGAATTTACTCTGCAAAGGCTTCAAGAAGGGGAGGCGTAAACTGATTTGTTTTCTCAGCTCTCTGCTTTACAAGGCAAAATATATATTTTTTTAAATAACGCAACGCAATTCTGGAATGAGGTTAGGCCCACAGGTTAGGTTTGCTTACTTTGCACATGTAATAGGTCCTAGACAGGACAACAGATTCCTGGGTGATCTCAGGCTATTCAGGTCATGTCATTAACAGCTCTACAGTATGTACCACCACTCTGGTGCAGAGATCTCAATTCGAAAATAGATTCCCTTTTTCCTGCAGGAAAACACTGCTTTTCTGGCATTAACTACCTTCCACATCATTTCTTCTATGACGAGGCTATGCTTGTGCAATGAACACACAGCTGCCACCACCTTCTTACACCAGGCCTCTGGGAGAAGGGATGAAAGACTTTGGTATATGATAGTAGTAAGCCACCACCAGTAGTGTAGTATCTGACAAGATATGAATAATAAAATGCAACACATAAAAAAGCTGTAAAAGTTCCTTGGTCTCTTACCGTGTTCTTGCAGAATCCATATCCAGCACCAATTTAGCTAAATGTTTCCGTTGTTTCTGAATGTTGGGGATCTCCACCTTGAAGAAAGAAACATGTTTTTTTATAGTGTATATAATACTTTATATAACCAAAAGATGAAACAAATAAGCCGACAAGTGCAATATTGAGGATGTTAAACTGCACCAGATAAAATATACAAAATTTCCAACAGTGTGCAAAATTAAGGTTCCGCTTTACAAAGTGGTTTTACTGTATTGTAATAGTTTTAGCTTTCTTATAGTTTCGTAAAGGCTGAAGGCATTACTGACATTATCTGTAGAACTGCATTAGGTACAGTGGTGACATTGTACATAATCTGTACTAAAAGTGCATGACATATCAAACTTTGGGTAACATCTTGCAGCTAATTATGGGAGACCATATTTTCTCATATAATATGGAAATGAATACGTCCCTAAGGGAGATGGAGGTTAAGGCTGTAAGATTCCACTTTCCGGTTTTTGGAGAAATAGTAAGGTGCTTGCCTTGGAAGCCAGCCACTGCAGTTCCCCATCCGACCTGCTGAATCACAGTGGTGTTAAGAGTGGGATGGTGGATACAAGACCGTGTGACTGTGTTTGGGGAGGACATGGGGTATGGTTTAGTGTAACGGATATACCCCTGAGGGGGGCAGAGGCTAGGGACGGGAAATTCTATCTTGCCCACCAGACCAAATCTTTTGGCAATGAGGTCATGCACCTGCCTTGGAAACTGGTGACTGGGGCTTGATTTCCAGATGAACCTGCCTACCCCTCCAGAGCTTGTATAATAATATCCCATGTACCTCTGCTAGGACGAACAGTGGCTCTATCACATCCCTCTCGATCTGAAACTCAAACAGAATGAGCTCTTGGGCCAGCCTGTCCTCTGTCTCGCCACACAGCTTCAGCATTTTCCTATAGGAAAGAGTCAGACCAGTTGTATGGCATGACAAGACGTTACAAGCAAGGAAAAAAGACCCATGAAGTTGACAATAAATTACTAACACAAAAAGCTATTTTCTTGTTTCTTTTTGGCATATTTTCTTAGAGGTATTATAAATGGCACAATCCTAACAATTTAAAAATAGCAGTATAAGGGTGTCCTTCTCAGGATCTTTTTTTGCAAAAAATGATTTTAGAACTGGTCTCCTGTATATTCTGGTCATTAGTAATATGTGGGCTGAGAACAGTGACATGCTCTAGATGAGATGAGGCAGTCTTACCCCAGAAGGGAGTCATCACCCAGGACTGTAGCCCCTTCCACTAAACACTGGGCTAGAGTTGTCAAGGGGAGTTTTTTCTAAGAGACAAATGAAATGCACACTTTTACTGATGATATAACAGTGCACAGCTTTTTTGGACATCAATCAATACGTTAATTCAAACTTAAAAAAGTAACATAAACACTGGCTTGCACAATAAAGCTACCACATTTGTGAAACTAAAGAAAAACAAAAACGATTAAAAAAGAAAACTCAGAATAAGAAGAATAAGTCTTTCTCATTGCGTCTTTCTGTGTCTAACAAAACCACGCCCCCTTCTTCACTGCTGATCTCCGATGTGACGCTAGCATGATTTGTCTCAACCCTCTGATCTGCTGAGGAGACAGAGCTGGACAGCAACACACAATACTGGTACGTACTGAGGGCGATCTCACTGATCTCTTGTCTACGTCCACACCTTGTTGGCCCTGAAGACATGCTGTCAGTTTTTTGTGAGTGCTGTGGGACACCTGCTTGACCAGCTCCAGCCGTTTTTCTACCTGTGAGAAAAAGTCAAAATGGGAACAAAGGCTCCTCTCAGCCAATCAGACAGAAAACAAAGGGCGACGTGGACACCACAGCTAAAAAGCACTGAGACACACACAGAGATTTAAGGTTTGAATTCTTCCCATCTGCAAAACCAAGAAATTACCTTTTTAACTAATTTTTTGCATGTGGTAATATAAAAAAATCACTACTGAATCCCTCCTTAAAAGTTGCTTTTATGACAGGATGGTAGACAATTCACTTTAAGAGACAGTTTTTACCTGTAAAAGGTCTTCGCTCAATACCTCTGTCTTTTCTGCCCTAAAATGAAAATAGAGGAAATGACTAAAGTGGTAAAAATGCAAGAAAGACAGAAATATACAGTACCTAAAACTAAGCTGATTATTAACCACACCGAGTCAAACAGCAGACAAAAAGTGCTGTTCTTTGTTTATGTACAGCAGGTTAGAAAAATGTCACGAATGTGACAAATACCACTGGCTTTTGTATCTATAAGGAGCGAACAATATGATTATACAGTGTAAAACCGCATTCTGTTTTAACTAGATACAGCACTATTCTAACAGCATTTCGCCAAAGATGGAGGATAGGATGAACCACCGATCATACAAATATGGCTCAGGCAGCAGCATTCGAGTCACTTTTCTGTTCCTCCAGAATGAGAACACTTTCATGCCACGACCTTTGCAGACGCTTTTTGTAATCTGAAAGGCATTAAAATACGAACACGTCGTGATTCCAGTCGGTGAGAAAAGCAGATGTTCTGAATTAATGTTTCAGTTTAGTTCTATTAGACTGTGTCTTTGAATCATGGAAATACAGAAGACCAGGGAAGGAAATGATCCTTTCTCATGTCCGTTTACTTTGTCACCAAGCACCGAAAAGACATGTGCAGAAAAAGAAGAAAGAACACACACGCGTGATACTTTTTTTTCCATTTGGATCTGATTTTTAAAAGTCTTTAGAATGTACAGTACAAGCAAGAGTGTGGCAAAAATCATCATCCTTGATCCTCCTTTGTGTACTTGTGCTCCATTTCAACTAGGTGAGGCTGACTGAAGTCAGCACTGGAAAACGAAAGAATGAAAGAAGCTGTGAAAGAAGCCAGCATATGTAATTTTCTGTACCTGTGCTTAACAATAGCCCACTTTTCCTTCTGTCTCAGTACAAATACAGCCTTGGAGCCAGTCGATACATAATTCCTGAGGTATGCTGTCTAAATAGTAGGGCAGGTGTTTACATTCACTGCTTGTGAAAACTGGCAACAGTACTGGCATAGAGACTGAGAGCATTGAGATGAAATTCTTCTCCCTAATGCATAGCAGGGTCATTGCTTAAAGATCCCACTCTAATCAAAAACAATTAAAAATAATTAAATTAATTAAAAGCATTAGCTTATATTCATGGGGATTGCATGGAGTGTTGGGAAGCTCTGTTATCTTCCCGTCAATGTCATAATCAGGATTCAAAATATGATTTTGGCAGAAGGGCGTTTTCTAGCATAGAACACAAATGCTATAGAGGAGTGGAATGCGGCACTAGGAATCAGAAATGGGAGGAGATATCTTATCGGAAGAGAACTCTTGCACTTGGTACCTGTCTGCCTTGACATTTAAAACTTCTCTGGACATCTACAGCTGTGATTTGTAAAATAAATTAGCTATCAGAAAAACAGCCTTTTATGAAATGGTCCCAGGGGAGTAAAACATTACAGGAATTTCAGCAATTACACATTGCAAAACCAGCTTTATGGTTTCTGTTCCCACATTAGCCATACATTACTATGAAATGTTTCCTAATTAGGCTGAAATAAAGTTTGATTAAGCTTTTCCTGTCCACTGTGTGTATTATAGCTCTAAGTGTGATTGTACAGTCACACTAAATTCAGTATGTACAGTAGCTGCGTCAGCATGCGTAGGCTGTAAAGGAACAGGTAAAGGTTGCTGAAAAGTATACCTCACACAATATTATAACACACTAATTTAACTCTTATTTCTGCAAATATTTCAGGAGCAAGTCCTCCCAAAGAATTTTGAAAAAGTGTATCTTAATTTCCTTAAAGACTAAGGAGGACAGAGAACACCCTCCTGTATTCACGACATGAGACATCTGCTCCAAATTGAGCAGAGATTTAAATTAATTAGATCCACACCCAACCTTTCGCCAACCACTATTCTGAAGTTGTGTTCCCTGGGTCAGTAGTCATGAAGTCTCTGACTTGCTGGAGGTTCAGTGATACTGACTGAGTAGGTTTGATTTGAGCAGGGGTCTACAGTGTGAGCTACCAGACTGGACAGATAAGAATCCAAACAGGTAGACAGGAAAGCCTGTAGCCCATCCTCAGTGCCCTGTGTCTCTCTTGTTACAGAAACAAAGGTCCCGGCACACCACCGTGAGCAATCAGCTGACTGGGAGAAATGTACTCGACACACGGGACAGTACAAGAGACAAAAGAAGGAGTGATGAACTAATACAAGAAACATATATAAGTCAGAAACTGCATTTTAGTCTAATTGTAATGTCAAACATTGAGTAACTGAGTTTACCAGGATAGTAGGCTTTTCTTTCTTCATATTATTATTATTTATCAATATTAGACTAAGTGTCTCAACCAGAAAGAGGCTTATTTGCTCTGAATGTTGAGCCCTACAGTCCAGGTTTCGTCAATGAGTCTGGGCTGCAGGGCTGTTAGCTGACTGAGTGGGCTGCGCTGAGGGCAGGACAGGAGGTGCTGAGTGCAGCTGGAGTTGGAGGGGCTTGATTCAGCCAGGGCCCTGCGCCAGTCACGCCTGCAAGGGTGCAGTGCTGTCAGCGAGAGCTGCATCGCTGCTCCACTGAAGACTGCTTGCAAGTGTGAACACAGCCCTTACCCACAACCCCTGAGACAGAGGCCGCAGATTTGAGCCTGGAGGCTCGAAAGTGGAGCAAATGGATGAAAGAGGCATCTAACATCCTATCTCTATTTAGAAAACCCAAGGGGCAGGGAAGCACCAGCATTTTAACGTCAGTCTGTCGCCCATGCATCCTGCAGAAGAAGCAGTGACATGATTGCACCGGCGACTGGTCTCTCGTTCAATGGTCAGCAGTTGGCATACGTGGGTTTTGTGACCGTGATCGTGATGTGTGTTTGCTGTGTCATACTCAGGTCAGCACCAGAAAAGAAGAGGAGGTACTGATAACTTACATAGATCGTGCCTGCCCTGCATTGTGGGCAACTCACTTGGGCTCTCTTAAGAAAGGTGGATCCGCAGTGAGCACCTTACAGCACCGCACCTTGCCAAATGGGTCAAACCGTTCTTTCCTCTCTCTTTCGAGCCCCAGTGCACTTCTTAATTACAGTATTCGTCAAGGGCTTCAGCAGCCCAGCTCTGTCTCTTCCCAGGTGCCCCAGCTGACAGCAAGCCAAGACAGAGATGTAAATGGGAAGGCTAGTGACCCAGATCAGCAATGTGCCAGGGCTGGGCTGCAATGCTGCATCACGGTCAGGATCAGCAGAAAAGGAGACGTCGGCCCTGTCATTTGTAGAAGTGCCCAGGAGCTGCTGGATTCTTGCTCAGCAATACGTCTGTGAAGCATACAGTGTGGTAAACTGCTGAATGCTGCATGTACACAGACATAAAGAACACAAATATGGGATGTGAGAGACTGAGTTCATGTACAAACTTGTTTACAGAGCTTAGTACCTGAGAAACTGAAGTTCATCAACTACTTGCATTTGCTTTGAATAGAAATTTACTAGCTGACTAGTATTTAAATATTACTATAAAATACACTCATGAATAAACTATATTTAGATATTCAGTCTCAGCTAAAAATAGACTTACAGAGGCTTCTTGTTTTCCTTTGTCCTGGTAAGGTGAATCTTTCTCCTCCACATGGTTGCTTCAGATATCACAGTGCTTGTTTTGTGCTACAGCTGGTTCTGAAGTACATTAAACATCATAAGTCTGGAATCTGATCCACTGGGAGACAGTTTGGGAACTACGTTGCCAGATTGTGAAGATTGTGTCTTCCTTGGGTTAAACAAGGAACTCCAGGCCAGCTCTCGCAGGAAGACGCAAGGACAAAGACAGTAGCGTGGCATAGATTTGTTATAGAGGTAGTGAGTCACAGCTAGTGATTTCATCTCACCAAACAAAACTGAATCTGAAAACCACCTACACAGTGAAGGATTGGTTCAAGCAGGCTTCTCAGAAGCTTTAGAAAAAGACAATTGTTTGAGACCATTAATTAATTGAACCAAAGAACCCAGTCAGACCATATAATAATGGGTGCTGTTTTTGTATTTTAACACACATCTGCGTTAAGCAAATAATAGTGCTTCAACGGCAAAGCACTAAAATGAAGAGACGTTCACTATCTTTGCATTCCAGAGCTTCGCCTATACCTGAAAACAAACAACACAGTGTTCATGTGCACCGCACGGCACCTGTGACTCTTGTCAGTGGATCCTGCCTCTTCATCCTGCAGATAGGCAGACTACAGAAGAATTAATCCATTTCTATTCCTTGTGAAAAAATTGTTCTTTCTCTAGCGCAAGTTCAAGAAAGTTAAGACAACAGTATCATGTGCATCTGCTTCGTTCCTGTGAGACTTGAAATGTGAGCCAGAAACAGGGCAGACGACTTTCAAAATCTGATAAAGAGTGACATCACCTTCATGGGAGACAAAGTGAGTAAAGGAAAAGGAATTTAAGAACCCTGACATGAAGGAACCTTCTAACTCCACTAAAACAGGCTTTGGGCCTCTGCATGAGTGAAGATGTGTTGTGCACAGCAAACACTCAGACACACCATGTGAATTGATCACTCCCACAGACAACACAGTACAGTCTGGGCCGGTGATTGATAGTCCAAGGGTACTTCAGACTTCCTCCCCATTTTAAGTTAATGTTGCAAAATACCCCCATTGCTCCTGTTTAGAGCTCAATGATCGATGACGAAAATGACGAACAGATTCACTTTGTTTTAATTTTTGCACACTCTCATTTTAATTTTACGTTTCAAATGACTTCTGAGAGGTCGAACCTGAAAAGAGAGGCAGAAAGGGTCTAAGAGCCCTGCACGAATGAACTGCCGAACACTGCGAGATTGGACTGTTTCCAGTTAGGTACTGGTTCTGGCATAAGGTGGAAGGCTTGCCAATAGCAATGTTCACAAGAATTACCACAGCTCCTATGAAGACACTGATGCATGCTACAATGAGAATGATCAGTTCACAGACCCTGGTGACACCTGTTGTATTCCCTGACACTGCTGAAAGCTAGCTCTGTTTGTAAAGATTTTAGCCTTAACTTTCTGTGTTTCGTGAATTGTACCTGTATTTTTCTCTGCGAAAGACAATTTTAAAGTGATTTAGGAGTCAACAAAAACCATAATCATATACTATAATAAGCGCATTTAAAGACCAACATTAAAGATCTCGGTGAACAGAAGTAATAATTACACGATTTAGCCAGCAGATGGCGCACTCTCAGTCAAACACAGTTCCGGTCGAGTTCACGACCCTTGGGAATATAAGACAAAAATTGAAAAGGGTGACTGAACCACACACACTCTTCACTAGACTTCTCCTCCAGTGCTGATTTTGAATCAACATTTTGAAATTGCGCGCTTCAAGGTTATAAAGCAACTGCGAATCCCATTTCTTTTAAATTATCCTTCGCAGACAACTTGCAAAACTACGCCAGAAACGTGAAATTTCTAAGATACCCGGCACCTTTCAAAGCTCAGAGCAACATTTCTCGAAAGTGTGAGCCTCGCATAACCGAATATACAAATATGAAAAGTTACATTATTATACTGCTATGTAATAATATCAGTCTAAAAAAATATACACAAAAATATTAATTAACATTTTTAAACTTTTTAAAACTTTAGCAGAAATAAAACCTCAGTCTAAAGGTCAAATGACTTCTTTCCACCATCCATATGATGGTGTTTTCATCACAAAAACACGACACCGAGACCCAGTGGAAGCACAGTCGAGCCGCTCTTAATCAACAGAGTGCCTGTGCTCGGAGGACGCGTTCAGAGCCGGAGGAGTGGCCAGTCGCAGAATGCACTGGTCTACAAGGAGAGCCTAAGAGCTGAACAGGTGCACGGCGTCTATTTCAGAACTAAAGATTAAACGCCCATCCCCAAAAACAACCCAGCGACACACACACACAGAGTGAAGGAGGGGGACAAGTGAATCTCCCTGCTGCGCGGCGCACTGAACCAGCCCATCTGCAGCGCTGAGCGGCTTCACTCGCTGCCTCCTGCAGCAGATGTCCTTGACATGCTGATTGCTCTCCAAGGACATTCCTGTGCAGTCGCTGGCAGGATTAAGGCAGCCAGCTCAGGGTCTGCGGGAAACCCGTACCACACTCGCAAAGAGTAACATAGTCAAAACAGCAGCCGGAAATCGGGGGGGAGCCGTCATCGCAATAAAAGGCTTAAGAAAAAGTATTCCCTTTCCCCGCACATCTGTAGGCTCTGAACACATAACTCGGTGCAGAGCTCGGAATTACCCAGTTGAAAAAGAACAAGTAATAGGTTTATTCCATGCTGAAAAAAGAAGAAAGAAAACACAACGTTGAATTACCCAGTTGAATGTGGGGTTAGTTGGTATCATGTGTCAGTGGTTTCCAAGCGTTAGTTCCAGCAGATGCTCATAACATAACATCACTTTATTAGCCCTATACAATTTCTTGCATTAGGAATTAGTCTTTCTCGCATACCCCAGCTTGCTCTCCATGAGACACACAGACACACAGATCTCAGCATGGGCTGCTCTGGCCTCTCAGTAAAAAGCAGTTTTAGTCTTTCCACTGGGACGATGAGATTTGTCCAAACTGGACGCCATGAAAAGACCTGGAGAGGAGCTAGCCACCCATTTCTTGAATAAATATTGAATCGTAACTCACCTAATTTAAATTGTGGACAGACAAGGTCCAAATGTAAAAACTGAGACAGCTGTATCAATGACAAAGCCCCATTTACAGTATTTGCTCAGTTACACCTAGTTGAATGTAAATCTTATCTGCAGTCGCAGCTGGAAGGTTTCTCATCATTAGACCTGTGTGTTATGGCAAGAAAGGGTGACATTTTAACAAGTGAAGAGCAAGGCAGCTGATTGTAATTGGCTGGCGGAGTATTCTGTGCAACCTTTAAATTCAATCTATTGAATACTGCACAAGAAGGCGCCTGCTAATGGGATCTGCATGAATTAAGTTAAGAAGGGATCAAAGCCTTCCTACTGCAAAGCCTCGAGCCTCTCTGGGAATCCCCTGTCCCTGCAGGCACTGATGACAATATCTGCAATATTCTTCTAGGGAGTAACAGGCGTGCAGTGGTAGTATGCCGGACATCTGTTAATAAATCTTTAAATCTCTCGTACCAGTTTCAGTTCTTGATAAGAGCGTTCCAGCCTGAAGCTGAACTGCTCTTCCATTCTCAGCAGAGGCATTTGCCTGAACAGCTTCAGCTTCAGTATGGACAAGAGCAGCAAGTCCCACAGACACTAAAGAAGACAGATGTTCAAACGTTTTGAGAGGGGGGTCGCCATACCATACGCCGGACCTGTCTGCCTCTAAGACCTGAATGATTTTCATTAGTGACCATCGGGGCAGTGTGAGAAAGGTGAAATAGGAGAGATGGAAAACACTCATGTTTTGATATTCCAAAAACTCTGATCTCTGCAATAATGTATTCCATTTATGGCACTGCTGGTGTTGAAGGGGTTTGGGAGTCTCAAAGCTGATAATATTGATAATCTTCACAGTGCTTAAGGGCAGTAGGCTTGTAACTGTAAAGCTGTGGGTTCAAATCCCAGGTGAGACTTTGCACCTTGAGCACAGTACGTTTTTCTTGCTTCTGTAAAATGCCCAGCTAAATAAGAGGATACAAATGTACATTGCTTTGGATAAAAGTGTCAGCCAAATAAACTATGGAAAATGTGTAGTTCAGGTGTAGTTCAGAAAATGTGTGCCACCAGAAATAACAAAAGAAGTTCAGCTCAGCTAAAATCTTTGGTTATTTGCAATAGCTGCTATGCCTCAATCTCCACTGCAGGAGAGATATCCCAGCAGCCAGCGCTCAGTAGGGGATTAATCTTATGTCATTCACATCAGTTCAGCGGTGTATCTGAGATCAGAGAAAAAAGGCAACTAGCACACCTGCAAGGTGAAGGTTTCAGCTAATGAACACACCACCATCTACAGACACCGCACCAGTATCAATAAAGATAACGTACCCATACAGTATATCCAGAGAATGAAATCATCGATGTATGTTCTGTGTCTGCCCCTTTGCTTTCCCACTGTATTCCAAACCCTCATAGAAACTGTCATTCTGCTATCACCTCTCATTGTGTATGTTTTCCTGTAAAGAGCTTTGAGAAAACACTTTTAAAGGTGCTATATAAATAAAGCCTCTTCTTCTTCATCTTCTTCATCATTAAACTTGAACCTTGACATTATGTGGGAGCCCCAATTTATGTGTATCTCAATGTGAAGTTATCCTCTGGGGTTCCAGGCAGTATAGTGCTGTAAACATTCCATACTGCACCGCGCAGCTCTGCGATACGGTTCCTCTGAGCTGTCTGTTAGCACCTCTTCCCCCTTGAGATGGGCTGCAGTCTCTCATGGAGACAACAGGCTAATGAATATGACAGATCTCCAGCCCAATCCCCCTCTCCTTCCTGCTGCCATCTGCGAGACCCTTTTCAGTCCCTCAGGGAAATCCAGGCTTCAAAGCACTGGAGTGATCCCGCCACTAATTCCAATTAGGACAAGGCCGATGAACAGGAAGAAACTGTGCAGAAATGGAAAAAACGCATCCCTTTTTATCATGGAAATGGATAAAGAGCTGAATTGTTCGGATCCCGTGAATTGCTGTAATGCCTTGTTTTTAAGATTACCCTCTCAACAGGCAGCATCAGTGCTGCTTCTCTCTGTTTCTGAAACAGAGACGATCTCAAAACATCAGGCATTTATTCTGTGTCTGCTGAGCCAGATGTCTTGGTTAATGGCACAGCAATCATCACAGCCTTTTCTGCACTGAAAATAAAGCAAAGACATTGTACTGCGCCTGCCCTGATCGGGAGAGAATGTGTAAAAATCTATTTTTTTCCTCTGCTCAAGTGCGCACATTGCTACCCCAAGATAACTTCCCAGTAGAGGCTGTGGCCGTCGGAATTGGCTTTGGGTGTCAGTAACACTCTCACAACTAAAGTGTAAGCCGAATCGCTAGAGAGGAGTATGTGGGAAGTATGCAACTGGCAATGTCTTTCGGATTAATTTCCAAGACAAATGTTGCAAGTCACTAGAGAAATACAAAACTCAACCATTAGAAAGATGCACCTTTGGGTCCCTCTGTGCAGCAGTGACCTGTGGATGATACTGCACAGACAGGGCACCTAGCTGGAAGACTCCCACTCCCACCCCCTGAGACTTGTGGCAGGTGAGCCAAAAATACCCAGCCTGCTCCACTGCTCTGCTTCCTGAGGGGGCAGGTTGCCATAGCAGCCTGCTCTCTACAAGGACTGAACAAAAAAAAAGTGTTAAGAAATAAACGCGCAACACGCCCTTTTCATTTCTTCTGTGAATGTGCGTAAAAAGCCCCAGCACATGGGTTTTAAAGAGACAATAAGCCATCCTTTCCGTCAGCAGCGGTATTCATTAAAAGCCTCCAAACCTGTCTGTCAAAAAAGGTCATTCGTTTCTCCTGCTTTCAGTCATACGCTGGAAGATATTTGGAGAGTTTATTTCCACAGTAAACATAAGCAGGTACAAAGTCCCCCCTCACACACAAACACAACAAGTGCCATGATACCTCACAGATTTATTTATTTAGCGTTATGCTCAGAAATATGTACTTCAGACCTCAGCATCGCAGGAAGTGCCCATCTCCCTCCTCTTTCTATTGGGATTGGATTTGTAATGGCTAGGTTCACGGTGTGGCCTAAAGCTGTTTCTGCCCCCCCCCCTAGAAACAGAGCTACTTCATACGAGATGATGGGAAAACTGTGTCATCCTGTGTCATTCGCTCAGAAACACACCCAGATCTAGCAAGACTTGCAGTCAGAGAAATGCCTGCAACAGCTGGGAAACTGCCAATCAGTTGCTGGAGTTAGGGAACCTGCTGTTTTTGATTCTCAGTTATTTGAGCAGAAGCATAAACAGCTTGCGTTTCCTCCGATCAGGTCTTGTCATCTTACTGCATGTTCTCACTCAGCCCCTTAGGAGCCCAAGAGCTCGGTTCTGCGGCAGTAGAGCACAGTACAAAAACACAGTTGACCTTTCACTTCACGTCCACTGCTGTTGTTTAAAATTAGGTTTGCAAAGATGAATTACAGACCTCTAGAGCATAATAAACAGGGAGGGTCAGGCTAGAGGAGAAGTTTGCTGGGTAGTACAAAGGAGGAACTAGGCAAAGCCAGACAAACAGAGCCACTTGTTCACTGTGCTAACCTTGAACCTTCACTGCTGCTGCCACCACAAGGCTGCCCCAGTCTATCTTTGGAATAGTCAAGACCCCAGCAGAATTGCTGCAGAATTGCGGCAAGACACTGCAGAATTGCTTCTCTTTCAAAGCCCAGTACACACTGTTGCCTAAACTTGCAAAGATATGAGCTGTGGCTAATATGGAAAAAGCTAAGAAAAGACAGAGCGGATTAACCCCCGGTACACATATTCTAGTCATTTCTATTATGATCCTGCAACTACGAAGAGACGACACAACCCTCCTACTCTCAGCCTTATTCCTGCTGCTCAATATAGCGTTTGTTTCCTAGGATCAGGGAAAACAATATTATATTAAAGAATTTACTTCCGTGGTCATTTGCTTAATTGTGTTCTTAATGCCACTTGGAATCACATTAATCAGACGCTTAAAGACAACAAGTAAAGTGATATCGCGGCCCTACTGCCCTCCTGAAAATGTGAAACTGTGCAAAGGGGGTGCAGCCACATCACTCGGCAGCTGCTTTTGAAATTGCTGCATGTGAAGAGAGCTTCTCATGTGAAAGCCCTGATCGCTTAACAGAGAAACACCTGGTTGAAAGTGTTTCTGTAACCTGTCTTGCAGCCATCTTTAATGGCATACACCCTCTAGGTTAAAGAAGCCGGAGCACAGGTGTGGCTTTCCAAGGCTTCAGTCCTACAGTGCTTTTTAGATTTAATTTTTTTTGGGAAGATGTGATCCCTCTTCCCAGCAGTGATCAAATATGCCAATGGGAGCACTGAACTGCCCCAGTGAAAAGAGTGGGCAAGAGTTTAATCAGCCAGGCAGACGTGCCAGTAGATAGTACGCAGGGCTCAGCGGAAGCACACTGGCATCGCTGTTCGGCATTGCCTTACGTCATAGCGCAACGCAGCAGCACACTAAACACGGCCAGGCGTGCACAGCAGAATTGAACAATGTTGCGAGCTGGCGTATTAGATCGCGGCTCTTGCATTCAGTTCAAAAGGAACATAAATTTAAAAAAAGCAGACGGAAACCACAATAAGAAATACTTTTAACGAGAAAAAAAACGCATCATGTGACCAAGACCAAGGTGGTCTGTTTTATGCACGATGCAGAATCCTGGGAACTGATGCTTTTCTACCTTTTTTTAAAAGATTGGAAGTTCCCCCTCAGAGGCTCGGACAGCGTTAAAAGCTGTTACGGGAAGAGCTCCGCTCTGCCAACAGCGGGGAAACACGTCTCTGGTCTTCAGAAACGTGCAGTATGCAGCAGTTATGTTTCATGCATTTTGAGGGATAAATATTTCAGTACGGCTAAAAATACTCATGCTTGAGTTCTGGCTATTTGGTGTGCGCTTAATGTGTTATGCTTGGAATTAGAAGGAACGTGTAACTCAATATCATGGAGAACAGGATGTGTGTTCTAGGATTAAGATCATTAGAATGAGGGCTGATTGCCTGTGTCTCCACACTTCCACCGACTATCAAAAACACTGCCAGGTCCAGACTGACGAGGGCAGAACATGTGCGTTGCTGCTAGTACTTTGTCTTGCTGAGCAAGCAATCTGCAGGCTGTCCAAGAGCAGGGATATCACTTGTAACCCTGGACTTTTTTCCTGAAGAAATATATGATGAAAAATGAAACAAAAAGAAAAGTACAGGAATCATAATGACAGAAATAAATTCCAGCTGTCTTTCTTATCACGGATTAACTCTCCCATTGTGTTTTGCCCCAACGGCACACTGAAATTAAAAATGATTATTGCATGAAAACAAATTCTTAAACCTTTAAACCGCTGGGTGGGGTGGGGTGGGGGGGGGGGGGGGGGGGTACAGTAGTTTCTGTTTTATTCCGTGCTTTTAAAAATACAGCCCGCTCCATTATCACCACCACCTTCCTACTGACACCAGAATGTACAGAAGGCAAAATATTTCTTTTCCCAGCCATGAATGGAAGGGGTTAGGGGGTCTCCCTACAGCAGACGCTGGCTGCAGTCCTCTCAGGTTTTACTTGGCCAGTGTCCATGAAACGCTGCACCAGGACTGGAGCTAATCTGAAGCTCTGTCTGCTTCCTGAACAGGCAAAGTCTTGGTGCTGCAGAGGAATTAAGAACCGCAGAGGACGACAGAACAGAATCTCGTGTATCTTCATTTGCAGTCAAAGTTCAAGAGCCTGGTTAACTTTAAAAAAAGGAAAACTCCATTATTTGTAATAATATACTGTAGTGCCTGAACAGCACCAGGTTTCTGACACTTGATTTGCAACACATATCTCATATCAGTGTAGCCATTATTTTTCTACCTGCTTGATTTCAACCATTTTGTTTGGCGAGTGAAATCAAAAAGATAAAAAAATTCAGAAAGAAAGGAGACAAAAAAAAATACATTTATCTGTAATGCATATTGGTTCAAAACCTTGTTTTTTTTGTTGTTTTTAACCAGCATCATGAAACTTGTTTTCTCTAACCTGATTGAAAAGACTTCTGATCAGCATACAAAGTATGCATACAAAAAAATCAACCAGCAGAGTTGCATGCAATTTCTGCAATTTGCCATGTTTACACAGTTTCTGGTATATTTAAACACAGATCTGCTGTACAGTTTCCAGGGCTCCCTGAGCTCCAATGTCTTTATTTCCTGCGTTGATACGATCCGAATTTCCTAAGCCCTCACAGCCCTCAGTGCAAGCTCAGACAAACGAATAATGACAGGAAAGGGAAAAGGAATGAAATATTCCGACAGAGATCCAATCACTGCACTCCTGAAAAAAGGAAGAGACTGGATGGCCTTGTAAGGGCTCCTTGGCCAGGTTATCACAACGTGACTAACCAATAAATATCTCAGGGAAGCAGAGGCAGTGCCTTGAGGGCTGCTGTCCCCTCATTTACTTTCTCCACAAGTTATTTCTAAGACGTCTGCATTATCTCTGCACACCTACTGCATAGTAGGACAGATTCCAGACAGGCTCATTTTTTATCTGCCTCCCCTGTACTGCAGCCAACACAACGTCACCGCGATCTCAGACACCAGGCGGCGGTCAGTCCCTGCCCAGGTTTCGCCGCAGCTGTTGATGCGCTGTGCCAAGCAATGCATGTAAAAAATCAGGGTGTGTGGCATTCTCCGCAGTCTCCCAGGAATGCTGTTTCAGTGCCTATTTCTGTGCTCTCTGAAGGTGCGACAGGGTATATTCCCCTCTCATGAGCAGAATTAAACAGGATGAATAAATTGTACCATGGTAGGCTGTTAAGAGGTTGTGCTTAAAAAATCAGAATTGATAAACTGATGGAAGCACATCACTGACGTGTGGGGAAAATAGTGTGGTGGTAGACTGCACCGTTGCAAGCTGGACACATGACTCTGGCAGTGCAGAGACAAGGTGGGGAGCAGTCACACTTTCTTTCTCTGCAGGGCCCTGTGAATGTTCTGTGATGACGTTAATGATTGCATTACTTTCTGCTGAAATTAATGTACATCTTTTTTTTTTCCCACAGAAAGTATATGACTTAACTCATGGAAAAATCCTCCCTTTGTTTTAATACAGCTGCTATTTCTAAGGGAGGCTCTGGGTTTAAAGTAGGCAGCTGCATCCCAAGAGGAGCTAGACAGGATCTCCGCGTGTTGGTTACCAGTGTCATTTGTGCTCATCATGCTGCTACATCAGCGAGGAAACGAAAGCAATCTCTTCAAATGCGTTCTCGAAGGATCTGCATGGTGCAGTTATCTCAGAAAAGTGCTGTAATTATGGCATTTGCTGCCACTAATGCTGAAACGAAAAGAAACAGGTCTTCTGTATCCTGTGAAAGCTCAACACTGTGGATACACACCTCCACACACTCCCACACAGGCTGATATGCAATATTTAGTAATGGAAAATTTCAGGTAGTAATTGAAGCAAATCACAAGATGACACACAAACACAGCAGTTTTTTTATCTAAAGCTGCTGGCATGGGTGGACAAAATTCCCTGTGCAGTATAGCCCATTTCACCCTTATCCTTCATTGCCAAATAAGTCATATTGGTTATGGTAATTACTACAGTACATCCCCCATTCTGAAGACCTGTGTTTTTAAATTAGCATACAATAGTGCTGCAGTGAACGCACAGTATTTGAAAGATGCCATTATAATGAAAGTTACAGATTTACATAAAAATGCACAAATCTTACATAAACACTACAGCAGACGTCATGCAATGCAATGCTAAGATTATTGCACAGATGACATAAAATCTGTGATGTTATAAGGGGCAATGCACTGTACGATACTACATGCTTGTCAACATTTATGCCGCATGCCAAGAATAACAGGTGCTTCTTATTCACAGACAAAACAATGTGACGTTATCTCTGTTCTATCAGTAAATAAAATAAGACCTGTGTGAGGTCAGTTTCCTGGGACCATCTAAGATAAAGATGCTCTACATGCTTTTTTGTGTTATTTTAACATGCTGGTGCTGTTCTTAACTGCATTATTGCTCTGGTTGCAATTGTTGGTTCAACACCCTCAGTCATGCTGGCACCTCCAGCGCTAGATTCCAAGACTCCAGGCTGCTCTCCCAGCATTCCCAGCCTTCCCAGCAGCAGGTCCAGAGAGTGTGGGAGCAAAGGGACAATGAGGGACTTCCTGCCTGTACAGCCTCCATACAGCCAACAGCCCTGATAGCTCAGCTCTCCACTAACCCTCCAGTGCAGCATGTTTACTCCTCCCTGCTTCCTTACTGTGGCTGCAAAGCCACTTCCAGGCATTGTGGCTGAGTGAGACCGAGGTGAAAAACAAAACCGACCGAGTCATGACAAAGTGAAGCTCGATTCCAAAACGAATACATCTGGCCAGTCATGGAAGAGATAACATTCGCCTGCTTAAAAAAAAAACAAGAAAATGTGCTGATTCAGTGAAAGACGTTCACTGTTACAATAGTGCTTGCAAGAAAAGAGCTACGTACTGAAAAAGGCAAAAAAACAGCAATAAGGAGTTATTCTCCTGTTGAAACTTGATCCAAAGACTACAGCAAAAAAATTCCGATATCAGTGGAATTTCCAACAGCGCGGTCAAAGCATTGCCATAAAAAAAGAGTCTGCAAAAGATCATATTATTCACATTATTTTCCAATTTTCTTTAATCCTTGTCATTTTGTCTGTTGCCTTCATTTAGAGCACAAAAACAGACCTTTTAAAATTTAAGTCAATTTAGCCATTTTATTGAGCGAAAAATATTCTGTGATAATAATTTTAGAGTGCAATGAATTTGAAATATTTAATGTAGTACACACACTGAGGCAGATCCTCACTCGAATCTTGCCACGTTAGCGGGCTGGAAACTAACGAGATGAAGTCTGACACTGCATCACATACAGTAGCTGTGCATGGAGGAGAAATTCTCTGACATGAATGATGTATTCCTGTGTTCCCTGCTGTGTGATGATAAAACAAATTAAATCACACTGGACAGGATACAAGCGGCAATTCTTCCCCAATTGCATGAAGACAAATTCTAACAAGTTCTGTTCAACAATTATTACTGCCTGAACTGTAAATGAATAAATGGGGAAACGTGGTCTGTAACAATGCTGTAAATCAGTTACTAAAACACTGTATAACCTTCTAAAGTAGCACCAATTGTCAGACCTG
This sequence comes from Atractosteus spatula, assembly GCF_055471065.1. Classification (NCBI taxonomy): domain Eukaryota; kingdom Metazoa; phylum Chordata; class Actinopteri; order Semionotiformes; family Lepisosteidae; genus Atractosteus; species Atractosteus spatula. The sequence goes on along the minus strand of NC_142716.1, from coordinate 46,656,061 downwards.
TGTAGCAACTCATGATATCACAGCAACATGTGAAGGTGATGGAAGATGGTGGAGAACAGCACTGTGGACAAGCATTTTTTAAATGATCACTCATGGGCACCTCTTTAATAGTTTACGGAGTGCCTAGAGCTAGAACCCACAGAGTAATAAATTTAATATTAATTAATTATCATTTAAAATAATTTAACCGCGGGGCAGTGGCTCTGTGGCCAAGGACCTGCCCCTGTGGCTGGAAGGTTGCTGGTTCGTGTCCCGCGGCTGGCAGAGGAATCCTGCTCTGTTGGGCCCCTGAGCAAGGCCCTTCACCCCAACTGCTCCAGGGGCGCCGTATAAATGGCTGACCCTGCGCTCTGACCCCCAGCTTCTCTCTGTGTCTGTGTGTCTCATGGAGAGCATGCAAAAAGACAAATTCCTAATACAAGAAATAGTATATGGCCAATAAAGTGATCTTATCTTAATAAAATTACCCCCCTTATCTACTGTACCTGGGAAATAAATGCTGCACTGAAACAGAAGAGTATATTGCATGTCTTAAGGCAACCAGTGGACCCATTTCATTATAACGCCTATCAGAGGACGGAGGCTTGTACAGGACAACGGCAAAACAAATCCTATTACACAGAGAAAGAACATAACAGTTCCAATTTTGCAAAAGAAGATGAAAATGGGGGAAACAGCCGAGGCAAGCCGAGCTGCCCCCGAACGTGCAGGGATTCGAGCCCCCTCCGAGCCCGGGGCTCTCCTGCCACATCACCCAGTTTTGACTTCCCGCTTTTCCCATCCACTGGGCCCCCCTTGATCCTCCTGGCCGTGTGGGGGAGCCTGGAAGCCCGATAACACACAGCAAATAAATACAGGATATATCCCTCCCTGCCTGCCTGCCAGCCAGCCAGCCAAACAGGGACACCAACGTCTTGCAGTCCCACAGGCCCTGGGAGGGAAAAGAAGTGTCTAAACTGAAGGAAGCAGATCAGCTGTGACTGTGTCCCTCCCCTACAGGGGTTATCTGGAGTTTAAGAGCACTTTTTCATGTGTTTATTGTGTCTGTGAATGCCAGCGGAGACACTTTTAATGAGCCTGTATTGCAAGAGGCCCTATTCTGGGCCAGAGAGGGGGGCTTTGGGTTGGAGCAGCAGCCTCCACTGCTGTGGGTGTCTGATACTGCAGCTGCGATCAAGGATTACTGCAACTCTGTGGGACCAGGAATCCACAGGGGGCATCGGTTTCACGCTGCGATGGTGTGATGCGGTCGGAGTCTGAGACACGCCGGATTCAAATCCTGGCAGGACAGAACTAGCAGAAAATGGCATCTGCTCCTGATACTGTATGTTTAAAACACTGGCTACAGTAAATAAAACACACAAATACATTTTTGATTGGGACAAAAGTCTTCTACCAAGAAAATATTCCTGATTGTCCCCAACTGTCAGGATTATTGACATAACTGTCAAAGTTTACTACCCACGTTTTTACATCTAAAGCTCACGTGGTTCTAACTTCATGGTTAAGACCAGCATCCTGAGGCGTCAATCAGAGAAATGCAACGTGTTGCTTTCAGTGGAGATATTTGCAACAATTAAAATTGCTGGGATACAATCTTCTGTAAGCACATGCATCATAATCTGACTCTTGAAGATATTCTTATCTAAGGCAGATCCTTCAGAAAAAAAACACAGTCTGAGAAATCGCTTAATTAAAGTTAAAAAAACACTCTGCCCTATTAATGTTGTTACTCTTGTTAAAATACTATCATTGCTTTTATCATTATAAGTGAAAGATCATAACCTAGAACTTGCCACCCAGAAAAAAGTTAACTTAAAGTCTCTAATGTGGCCAGTTAATATTAGCAAAGCAAATTCAACTTTAACTCCCCAACTAAAAGTGCATTTATCATTAAGTCATTAAACTACATTGTAGCCCAAACTCATCGATACTGAACTAAAGGTGTTATCCATTTCTACACTCAGTATACCTCTTGATAATGTTTCTGCTGTAGAAGCTCACTGTAGTTTTGCAGTTTTAATCATGCTCACAAAACATACTTTTTCTGTGCCCTTCTTTTACCATGAATGTACTGTGATGTGCGATTATGTACTATGGTTTCATCGGTTACAAAGGACTGTTTACCGAGGACAGACGAATACACTCATTTATGTATTTTCATTTAAGAATAAACAGCTGCATATTTGTTTTTTACATAAAGCGTGGAGTAGTAGTTAGGGCTCTGTGCCTACACTGGCTCTGAAGTGGGTGTTGGGTTCAAATCCCAGGTGGCATTCTGCTGTTGTAGCCTTGAGCAAGGCTCTCTAATTGCAGTACTAAATGTCCTCATGTGTAAATAGGTCTCTCGGTCATTATTACGAATTTGCACCTGTTCAAAGGCTCAACAATAAAAGTTACATTTAATATAATATCTCCAGGACCTGTTTTCAATTATACAAATGAGTGATGAATTAATGCATTTAAAGATGGCAAAATCAGGAATCTCAGCCCATACAGTCCATATTTTCATCAAAGAGAATTTCAGCTCAGCTTTGAATAAATGAGGCTCTCATATTACGCCTTTTCTTCTATTTGTCATAGCAAAATCCTGTATTGAAAATAAGAGGTATGGCATGTTTCTATTTCCATTGCTTATAACGCAGCAGATTAGAGGTGAGAACTCATCTGGAGTCTGTGGATAAAACATTCTAGCTCAATGATGGATTGAAAACATTTATGCTGAAGAGGAGCACTCAAGATGCTGAGCTTGAAAGCGAGGCTTTGACTTTTTCTTTGCTCACAAAGAACATTTTTTGGAAAATTGCAAGGGATGATATAAAGGAGACCCGAAGATCAATAACACATTAGGGTTCTGTTTCCTGTGTCTGTTTTCAAACTTTTTTTGCAAACAGCAGGAAAACATCTCTCACCAGGCTCAGGAGAGGAAACCTACTCATAACTTCACTTACTGCTGCAGAGTACAAAAGACACCCCTCTGAGCATGAACACGTATGTATCAAGAAAGGACAGTGTCACTGGGTCCTTAATTATGTCATCAAGGCTTCACTCCTGCCTGATTAATACAGAATCATTCTCCAAAATCAGCCTCATTAGCACAGAATAATTGTCCCACATAAACCTGATTAATACGGAATCATTCTCCAAAATCAGCCTCATTAGCACAGAATAATTCTCCCACATAAACCCGATTAATAAAAAAATCATTCTCTCAAAATCAGCTTGAATAATACAGAATCTTTCTTCAATAACAGAAAGAAAGAAACTTGTTTATTTCTGGGCAAATCTTGTGTTGAATCTGTCCATTGTTCTTGTGTGCTTCTGTAGGTAGACTTGTTAAATGTACTACAAAGATAAGATAAAAAAATCATCTGAAGACAATCATTGACAGAAGACTAAAATTAACCATCCGTGATTTACCTGAAGAGAGTTTGTACAAATCGGTGAGTCACAGAAATCTCTAGAGAGATTTTTTCAACATCACTCACATCTGTCATTTGTAATAAGGTACCCACCCATAATTTCACTGCCATGTGACTGGGGGTTAATATTTCTAAAAATGGAATAGAAACTGTCATAGTCATAACTGCCCTATATCAAAGAGCAGTTTGTTATACACTCAAACTGTACATGCAATCTTCCACTTGTAATACTGGATTATATTGCTATGTCTTTCCAGTATCGTCACATTGGAAATGTTGCTTAAGGGATCAATATTTATTTTTTTAAATAATACTGGTAACTTTACTGTTTTTTTTTAGCTCAATGTTTTTCACACACACATTTGTGTGCCTAGGGAGATTACAGATACCACATCGAAATGACACAACTCCGCTTTGACAGAGATGCTAAACAATGATGTAATTCACTCACTGGCTCCTATTTTTCCATTTCCTTCTGATATGATGCAAAAGCAAAATATACACATCCTCTTCAATAAAGACAACCTAAATGAGTGTAATGGAGGTCTAACGTCATTTTCCCCCTGAGAAACTCTGTAATCCAGAATCCAGTAAATCCTAAACACATACCTTATGCATAACCTGTTAGGAACCTCCACAGGTATTATTGAGAGAAAATAAAAACAGCTATTGATCATACGAGTTTGATACATCCTTCTCTTTCCTGTCAGTTTAACTACACTCCCTGCATAAAATGTAATGCATTGAGGTAGCCCCACCATGCACATAATGTGGGTGTACTGTTAAATATGCATTTAGGATGCATTTTTTAAAGGGGCAATGAAATGGAAAGACGTTCCAGTACTGCCTGGAATATGGCAGACACAGGTTATGCAAAATCTGCAGGAACATCTGATCAGTGAGAATATTCTAAAGACATTTGAATCATATCAGCTAATCCATCAGTCATTTCTCTGTTGTTTGTGTATGCAGTCTTCCTGATTGAATCGCAGATACACAAATTAGGTAGTAATATTCCTTGATTAGCTCAGAGTGCTACACAAAAATGATGTATTATCCGATTGCTTACAGCACACAGAGAAAAAATAACCCCCCCCCCCAAAAAAAAAAGCATTAGAAATGAACATTAGCAATCAAATGTATTCAGCACTACAACAAGTATTGTCTCACTGCAGGAACTACAACTTGTTTTTACAGAACGGTCTTGATGTATTACCGAGGACCATATGCTGAAGCTTATTGCATGTTATCCCCAGGCGACCTGTGAAAATAACAAACACTGGACTGGACATCAGAGTGTGTTCTGAATCCCAGAGACGCTTCTTGTATCTCTGTTTATTCTGTTGCTGCCATCCATGTATTACTCAGTTCAGGGCCATCTTATCCTTTCGAGAAGCAAACATTTTCAAAACAACAAAAATAAAAAAATATATTCCGTTAATTTGCTCCCATTTGTTGGCAGACTGTGGTCTTCCGGATGAATAAGCAACTTTAAGTGTATTTATATCAATTTGTAATCCATCAAAAACACGACTGAGCAAACGGAGAAGAAGCACAGAGATACTATTTCAGATGTATATTTCTGTTAAAGTGGCATCAAAATGACAAAATAGAGTCTTGGAGTAGATAAACTGTATTTATGGCATAGGCGTAGACTATCAACATCTACCTTGGCCACATGTGTTCTCCTGCCATTAGAGATGTTGATAATCTACAACATTATCAGCTATTTAAGGTTATTTCATTTTAAGTGGGGGTTCTATCTCATTGAATTGGTATGTAGCTTTATAGCCCTATACTTCACTGACTAAACATCTCCAGAAGGGATATACAGTACAAGATTTATTTCCCACTAATAAAAAAATGTTTACTATTGAAAGATCTTACAATTCAATTATTTACAAAACGTTTCTGAGACAAACATCTATACTGAGTGAGGAGAAGGGTAACAGTGATGGCATCTACAGTATACAGTATTTGATATAGCAAGGGCTAACAGCCCTTTAGAGGAGTGCAAATGTTGTCATAAAGAGACTGCTTTTCCTGACACGTTTTTTTCAGGAATAGAAAACTAACAAAAAATCTGCCAAAATATACAAAACAAATAGAAGAGCTCCAAATGGCTTTCCTGAAGAGCAAATTAAAGACAGGTTGCATGAAAAAGGGCAGGTGGAGGGAAATCAGGTTACCAAAACAGAAAACCCACTTATCTGGCCAGTAAACTAGGTCACAGATTTTTGTTAAGCATGCCAGAATAGCTGCAAGAAACACACACAGACACTCCAAGACACCGCACTGGCCTGTCGAGGGCAGGCACGGAGGAAATTGCACTATAAAGACAGACATTGCAAACCACTGCCATTAGTGACTTCACAGATGTTAGGCATCACTCTATAAACAGTAATCCGTACACACAGCGCTGTCCTTTTAAAAGTAATCGCAAATGTTGTGGATCTTTCACTCTGATATTTCCTGGGGAACAATGCTAGTGAATTCACACAATTTTAGTATTCATTGCAGGTCAGAGATGTGCCAAGCACAGCCAAATATCTCATCGCCTTCATGTTACAATACAAAATCATTTTAGGTAGCACTCCTGGTTACACCATTGATGCACAAATTTACCAAAAACACTGAAACGCAATGACATCAAGTTTCATGACGGGAACGATGTATTATTGTCATAATTAATTTGTACAAGATGTGTGAAAGGCCTTAGCGGGTCAGCAGAAGAAACATATTCTTGCGGCAATAACACACCGTCAGGCATACTCAGTTTTGAAGCTCACTGTAGGCAGGAGAACATGTCCCCCATGATACACACGTGGGTGGGATGTGTTTCAGAGGAAACACACTAGCAAAAAAACTGGGACTGAAGTGACAAAATGTTTTGATTACATCCAGTGCATTGTGGGGACTGAACCTGTGCAGTCAATGTATATTACACAGCCCACAAGTTCTTATGATCATTGAATTATTGGTGCAAAGCCAGGGGTGATACAGAAGAAAACTCCCATTATTCCATGACAAATAAATTAACAGGTAACACCTTGCTTCAGATTTACAGAGACTGAATGCTAGTTTCAGACAATTTACAGTCTCATACCAGCCACTCAACAGGGGTAAAAATACACACCTACCCAAACACGTTAATTTTCTAAACATGGTACATGTGACACACGAGGTACACAATGAAGTACTGAACAAGGTTTTTGATCTTTTAATTTGAGGTCTTTGGTTATTCAGGATGAAAGCTGAATCTGGTTCAAACGAATCCCAATCAAATAATTGGGGTATTACCTGTAACTTCTGTGCAGTAAACATTATATCTGAGCAAGATAACATGAGCAAAGCATAACTACAATACAACACATTGTGAAATAATGGCACAAAAGAGAACCTAAACTCATCACAGGAATAATATAAATGTGGAGTTACAGCAAACTAATCTGTGTGTTGTACAATACGCTATAAACAGTATAAACCAGTGAAATTAATGTAATTTCTACACTGAATGTTATAAACTAATATAACTATTGAATTGGAGATACAGTGCACTATAGTGTCATTTATGAATTGCAGTACATAAATATATTGCATACACAAATATAGTTTTTACAACAGTGGAACCACAGTTTAGTATATTATACAGTAGAAGAATGTTACCTTTCAAATACTACTACCACACCCTACAGTGGCAAACCAGGTCAGGAAATGCTGATAATTACAGGTGACCTGCCACTAGATGCCACTAAAGATCTCTAATCCTTGTAAATAGTAACACTATAGGTGAATGTGGTAGTTACTAGTTAATAGGGTAAATATTCAGGCACTGCACATTCTCCCATGTGTTACATCAATGGCCTCAGGGGATGAACTATGTGTGTAGCACAGACGTTTTTCACCCCTCACCCAACCAGAAAAAATTACTCATGTCTTCTGCTTTAATGTAACCTGTGGTACATTTACCCTGTGGTAAATAATGTGGTCCCTGTGCCACCTTATTTAGATTGGAGACTGCTGCATGTACAGTATGTAAGATCTCTGATGAGTTCATGTTTCTAAACAAATATACAGGTAGTTCACTTCTATAATGTAACACTAAGAACCAATGCCAGAGCAAATAAAAAATGTAAGTATTTTAAATCCTGCATTTCCTGGCAAGTTTAGCCCTGAATGAGCCTTGTACATCTGAAATGATGATGATACTACAAGGACACAGCACTACATACATTGTTCTTGTTTCATCAGCTTTGCTTGTGGTCTTGCACTTGGTGGCTTTCTCTCAAACGGAATTGCATTCTTTGTGCTGTGGGTGTGCAGTCGGATCCCCAGCTCTGAGACTGAGCGACAGGAACAAGGAATGTGGGAGAGTCCAAAGCTGAAAGTCATTTCCTGAGGACTTCTTAAGAGCTGCTATTTTTCAAAAGCTAGTTGAAAAGGTCTGGCAGCTATGTGGTTGTCCATTTGAAATATTCATCATTTTGACTTTCTTCTTCAAGCTTTTTTACTGCTGGCACTATGCAAAAAGCCTCTTAAAACATCAGTAATTAGCTCGATGGGTAGCATCCTATGATTTTGAACAAATTAATGTGACATCTTGAAGACCTGTATGTTTTGAAAAAGTGGAGGATTGTTACAACATGGCTGGGGCAATAGTCTAACATTTTATGTCTGTTGTTTTAATCATTAGACTGTGAGGCTTTTTATCTCATTTTACAGTATGTACAGTAGCTTTGAATATTAAAAAACAATTCGTAAGATAAAAACTATGCACGTTAAAAATTACGTACAGCACATAGATTGTGCTATTCACAGAATTCTTAAGCATGACCTGATGTGAAGCCACTGGATCGTTTCCTGTTAACATGATGAAAGCAATGCTCTTCAGAATGATGTTCAGTAGAGACAACAGTGAGTCATAAAGGGTAAAAAAACAAACCGTCAAAAATGTAAAGGACAGGAAATGGAAGCTTTTTTTATCCCACCGTTGTATTCCCATCTGTGATTGCTGGGTTCTCTCCTAAAAGTGCTCTAGCCTTGCTATCCAAACTCTAGCCTCCAATCCAGTGACACTGCTCTGTAATTGCAGCCGAGAGAGCCCTTTGCTCCAATGTCGTGTATTGCAGGGTATTCTACCAGCCACTAGGGAACACTGAATAGCCCTCTCTCAGAAGAAGCTTTGATATGGTTTTTGGGATCAAGACAAGACTATCTTTCTCCGAGGGATCTGCCAAAACCAGGCTTTCCTCCAGCGTCAAGGCTTTCCATTTGTCAGAGCTGGTTGTAAAGTCTCTCCTCAATCTGATTATTTTCAGGGTACTGCTTTCACTCATGTGAGAGTGCTCCAAGTTCTACGCTGTGCGTCTCCCTTTGCACTCACACCTACCTGTGTAAAAGCCCTGATGAAAACAGAGCCTCGCGATTTTGCTTTGCATTAAAAATTAACGGTCGGGCATTGCAGCATGCGTTACAGAGACACAGGGGGATGCTCCCAAAACACCACAGCAGGTGCTCCGAGATATCACCTGGTTGCTTCCACCTTGCATATGCAAAATGGAAACGGATCAAATGTCCTTTCTTAATCCAGAGCTCCCTCTTGCTCGCACTGAAGCAAACTATCTCTCGGTAACTTGAGCTTCAGTGGGTGATGATGAGAGGGGAGGTGTTTTCTTAGCTCTCGATCATTCTGTGTACAACAGCAGCTAACCACTTTAGTGCAAAATCCAGATGCACAACAAGAATGGAAACCACATGATCACACTTAAATCTATGTTAGGTTCATAGTACAATTGTTTTAAAAATAAATTCTGTTTTCTTTATTGGGAAAGGGCTTTACCTTTTCCTGTACTGAGATTAGAAGTCACCCTGTTTCAGATACTGCAGAACAATCTTTTTATTAAAAAAAAAGGGAGCCAGGAGGGTTACATTTTATTGACCCTGCTTGGTAGCGGATATTTAGTGTAGTGCGAGATGAATGAGTCAATACTAGTAAAATAACTCTCCATGGAGACAGACTGAGTGCAGTGGAGCCGACAAATGAAATTTTTAAATAAAATGTTTTCTCATGATGAAGAGAACAAATTGATGATATGAAAAAAAGAAGTCTAAAAAATCAGGATTTTGAATTTGTGGTATTCCAGACAGCAGGATTTAGCACCGAGCCAGAGCCTGCTGTAAATGTATGCAAATACCCGATTTATCCTGTCACATTAGTGGCAAACATTTGGATGAGCTTTACCAGCAACCCCATCAGCTAGCAAAAGGCTTTAACCTTAAAACTCCCAGCCAGTTATGATAACAGAATATCCAGGATCACATTTCATAGTATAATATCCCTTTAATACATGCTTACATGTATTACAACGGCTTAAAGGGAAATCCTAAAGCAAGAAAAGGATCAAAAAAATAATTTCATGAGACAGAAAAGGCTTAGAATCCACATGGAAAGTGTTGGAAAACAGACAATATCCATCCATTCATTGTAAAAAAGTGCTCATTCGTGGCAAGGAATAACAAATTAAATACAATAAAACACTCTAGCCTGTCAAGCCATGATAAGATATTAGAGGAATCCGATGTTATCAGAGTAACAGGTTAATATTTCTTTTAAAAGAGAATCCAGAGAAATATGCATGTAAGCATGCAGTCGAAATCTATAGCCAGCTCCCACTGAGCTATAAGGTCATAATTCAGAGGTGCATGTCAATGGGATGCTTTACTGTTTGGGAAAGCCTTTGCAAAAAACTGCTTTGGCCGACTGTGAGACTGGCAGAGTGCAGAGAGGGTCGTCTCTGAGCTCATCAGGCTTTTCTTACTATTTTCTTACTATTTTTCTAACATTAAAGACTGGGGGCTGCTGTGTGGCTCCTGTGTGGCCAGCTGTGTGGCCAGCTGTGTGGCCAGCTGTGTGCCCAGGATTCCCCAATCAGTGGCAAAAAACCGGCAGGGGTCTTTCAAGTAAACAGCAATTTGTGCAACATGTTGGGCTCCTGCAGACATGCAGTGACATCAGTGAGAAATGTACTGCTCCTCCAATTAGCACTGTCTCTCCTGTATGACACCATGGAGCTTGGGGCAGGCCTCAGGATACATGGCTCTGACAGGTGGGCGTGTCATGTCCACTGTTTTACATGCCCTCATTCTCCTTATGTAAAAGAGGAGCTGCTGCCAAAAAGCCATGTCCTTAACAACTGTCAGTTCCATACTGGGTGGATATGTTATAAAAATCATTGGCAATGAAAACTAAATGTTCTCCTTCCAGCATGTGTCATAAGTTACTGCACTGTAATGTCTGATTCTTCATTCGCAGTTTCCATCTGCATTCAGCTTTCCCTATTACCACTGAAGTACTTCCCTAAAGACCATGCCAAAATGCTGTTCAAAGCAGGAGGCAATGCAGCTGGTTCTTCACAAATGATCTCTCTGGTCACAATCTCGAAGAATAATACTGAAGAAAAGTCCCATGAATAAATGCCTCCAGTCTGAATTCAAGACCCCTGGAAACACAGGCTCTCCTGCTGTTGGCAAATGAAAATGTTCTTCCTCCCTGTGCCTTCTGCCATGTAACAGACTTCGTTCCAATCAAAAATGCTCTGTGTAGATAAACACTCACTGTTCCAAACAAAGGATGCCTGGGTACCAAGCATATTAATTAGAAGTGGCATCAGTACAGCTGCAATGTATCTTTATGCTCTGGGAAGTAGGAAACAACACACCACATCAAATCTGAGCAAAACGCTTCAGCGGTCACAATAACAGACCCCTGTCACAAACAATCAAGTTTTTTCAAGTGAGTGCAGAATTCCAAAAATCTGACCCGAACGAGGGAGGGAAACATTTTCTGAACTCATCCCCCATTTCTGAAACAACAACACAGGATGCATTACTGAGGCTTTCTGGTGCACTGCGTGTCAGGACAAATACATGCCTCTTATGTTGCATTTTGGAGCCTCTGAAATACTGCTTCGATCTTTTGGTTAGATCTGCAGCTGCTGTGTTCCGTACTGCAGAACCGATTCCAGATTCCAGGTGATTTGATGTGAAGGAGATCTGTTATTACAAATCTGTAGGAGCATTCACTGTAGGAAGTGGCAGCACTTGGAAAAATCCCTGACACCATGATGGAGAGACACACTTTTCATCTCCCCACGACACCAACGTCACACAGCTCCCCTTTCCCAACCGGCTTATGCAATCTGGCTCTGTGCAGCCTTCGTTGCTGCTCAACCTATGGAGTGCAGGGGGACCTTTTAAGGCAAGTCAGGGACTGGGTTTTGAGTAGAACTTTTCGTTAACATGCATTTACTACGTGTAACAAGATTCTATTATGTGGGGACCCAAACAACGACCAGATTGCAAAATAAAACCACGCACTTGCCTTTTTTAGGGGATTTGCACCTGTGAGGTTCTGAACACTCTCTCTTTTTCAACAACCTCTACCGACTGGTGTTATATCTGGTTGTGATAACAAAGAGAAGCAGTGTGTTGCCACCGAGTGAATAAAGGATATGATATCAAGGACATTGACAGCAGGCTGAGCTTTAAAATATTCAAGTGCATGATGACTCATACATGAAACTGTTACTCAACAGCTTTCCCAAGCCCCTCTAGCAGGCAAGAAATGGCTTTTATTCACTTAATTATAGTGCAGATACTGCCTTGGTTTAATTGCATGCACGTATCAATCATTATAAAGCAATCGGGATGATTAACGACATACCAGAGTATCTCCAGGCTATTTGGCAGTTTCTGATGTCTTGCACCCAACACCTTGGGGGTCATAACGCAACATCATCCACAAGTCTGACTTTTTCAAAGACCCACCAACTGTCTGATGTAGTCAGCTGTGAACACTTTGCAGTACCATAAAGGTCCATAAAGCTGCACGTTGCTTAAAGCTGGAAGCACTCTTAACTTGCCCACAGCCACCTAAGGAAACTAATATCTACCAAGGTGATAAACATATACTTCCTGCTTTGTAGAGTGCTCTCTCCACCACTTTGTGCTTCCATCCTTGCTTTGGCACAAGAGCTGTTTAAAACACATGGGAGTTTGGTGTCACCCAAAGCAAATCTGGCAGCAGGAGAACAGCCAGGCCCAGGAACCTCGGAGCGACATTATTCCATGAAGAACACTGGTTTGCTTAAATAAATTGAAGACTTGTTTGTAATCTGGGCACATGAGTACAACTCTCACAGGTGTATCTCTGTACCTTGAACTGCAAGGCCTTTTTGTTCTCAATTGCTTAATAAAGTTATTGATTGGCCATTGACTTATCTGCAATCGATCAATGTGATCAACAACTAAAGATACCGCAATCCAAAGGAGAGGGGACTGTCTGAGATGGTAGTAGCTGCCACATCTGGTGCAAGTCAGGGTTTGTAGTAAACATGTGTTGTTTTTTTACAGAGGTCATTATTTTGTTAAAAGAAAGCATCCAATGGTGACAATAACCACTAAGCAAAACTCACAAGGTTTTAAAACACACCTGCTCCACACGTTATCATATAAGCAGCTGTTGTTGCACTAAAACCAACAACCCAAGCAAAACACCCTGAATTTAAAAAAGAATATTTCATTCTGGCTTAAAGTTACTACTCAGGTCAAAGCTTTCATTTAAAAATAAGGAAGTACTATACATAAAAAAGCCTTAAGGCACCTAAAAACATCAATACTGGAAAAAGTGACAAAAAGAAACAAAAAACAGCCCCACAGACCCAGGTACAACCTGAAGCCAAAAAGAACAGCTGATCTAATTTATTTCCTTACATTTTCTGTTCGCATAACATGAAAGATAACAGTAACCCCACCCCTCTAGGAATGTGCTATTCTGAGTCTGTTTTTTAAAAACATTAAAAGCTAAAAGCACATAATTGTGCATATCAACTGGCACCTGTCTGGGTGACTGGGTCCAAACGGAATGTTACAGCATTCCCAAACCTGGCCTGAACACACAGGGGTCAGAAAGCTCAAGAGGGAACAAAACCCAGGAGGTCAGCCCCTAGACGGACAGGAGACCTTCAACGGGCTCAGGGGTTCATGGACAGAAAGCTGGTAACTCAATCCCTGATAGATACTGCCATGTGTCATACAGTACACAGACCGACAAAACTGCTATGCTACTACATGACGCAACTAAAACAGATACCTGTAACTCTGGTGTCCATTTCTAAAGACAAACAATATGAACCAAAAGTCTAAAACACATGTGATGCTCAAACACTTAGAATGGAAGGGGTAAAAAACTAAATAAAATATTTGAACCACATAATCATTATATCAGTCCTAAATCTGTCTCGGTGTTTTGCTACAAACAGATGCTACGCCCGGTACTGTATGGTATCTAATTCCAGATAAGATTAATACTGAGAGGCAGCACAGTCCTAATGCAGAGAAATACCAATACCCATACCTGCTGTGAGGAGCTCCCTATGTGTGCTTTCCGTCTCATTGACAAGAGAATTCTTCTCATTTCAGTTTTATGAAAGCAAGCTTCATCTCTTAAACATCCATCCATCCACATGTTTTCTAAAAGCTTCATCAAATAAAGGGGCGCGGGGGAGCTGGAGCCTATCTCAGCAAACAACAAGGCGCATGGCAGGGTATACCCTGGACAGGACGTCAGCCCATCGCAGGGCAATCTCTTTAACACATCAAAAATAATTCAAACCACTTACCAGCTTGCGATAACTTAACAGTAACTCTTTTAATACCTTTTTCTGCCCTGGTCCCTTTTTAATGCTCCAGAACATGCTTCAACAGATAAAACAGTCACAGCAGCAGCCTTTAACAAATTAAACATCAAGCCAATGTACACGATGGAACATGAAACTCAATAAAGCTCTTCGTGCGGTGTTGGGATCTGAAGATTCTCTGAAGATTCTCAATGTCTTGTGCTTTTGCAAAACAATGGAAAGATAGTTGAGGTTCACTTGTATTTATCTGGAACTGTTTTTTTTAAATGCTTTCAAAGCATAACCCCTGTCAGCGAGCTCATTTCCCAACTTCCTTTGCTGAAACAGCAGCCTGCAGAAAACAAAACTCTCTCCCTCTTTCCTGGAAGAGAGCGTCCTTTATTAAAGATACACTCTTCTTCCTGAATAAGCAAAGCAGGGAAAACTCAACTTTAGAATAGAGCAAAGATATCAAAAATGCATCAAAACTCCAAATAAAAACCTCTGAATATACTGTATAGTGTATGCAGCGCTGCTGTGAATGTACTTCTATCTAAAAGGATTATACTTGCTCCCCTTACCTCACGCAGACACTGGCAGATTTTAATTCTGTGACTTTAATGGATTGTTACACTTCTGTCTGAGCGAAAGACCAGATTAAAAGAATAAGAGAAGGATTTACCCTGCCCACATCTGTGTCAAATTCTCAATAAGTAAAAGATCTCATACTTTACCCTATAATGACACTAAGAAAACAAATATGTATTCAAAGTGTTTCAAAAAGGAGACATGCAAGAGAGGGGAGATCAAGATTTTGCTTTTTAGAGTCTGCCATTTTTTTAGATAACGATCTCAAACCCAACACAGGAAGTCTATCCTTAACATTTCATTGAGATTATGTGTTCTATTAAAAGAATCATGTGCACATGATGGTGTGCACAAAAATGAATTTTATTATTAAATTGAGCTTTGCTTTTTTCATTTTCTGGGGACTGGGTCTTTATGTAGATTCTTCTGTGTCCCCATCAAGACTGTGGGGAGGAAATAAAAAAACAGACCAAATGCTTATGTATACAAAAAAAAATGCAATTTAAATTAAAGGAACATGCTCAACGTGCTGGACCTTACTTAGAAAGCTGTGTTTTGGTCACCATACCACAAAAAAATATTTAAAAATGTATAGCTTTAAACAAAACACCAAGAATAATTTGTGGGATTTGTGGTTAAATATATGAACAGCTGAAAGGAGATAAAGGAAGCAAGACACACGCTTGAGCTACAGAAAGTACTGTAGCACTGGAAACTGAAAAGGCTCCACTTGACAGCTGAACAAAATTAGGAGGATGGAGGTTCAACTGAAATGATTTTTAAATGTCTTTCTGTGAAATGAAGGACATGACGTGACATGTTGCTCCCCTGGTCTGGCCAAATCAACACTCAAAGACACCCCCTTTCCTGAACACGGCCACTTCTTCATGTTCATGAGCAGGGGAAACGAACCAATGAGGACGACATGACCCACATCACCACGCCAAGGAGTTGCGGAAGCAGGCTGGCTCCCCATTCCTCTCTGGAGACCTGCACTACGTCAGCCTCTGGGATTTCCTGGACTGAGCTGTGTAAGGTAGCGGCTCCCAGTCCTGATCCGGGAGGCTGGATTTCAATTCACTTGTGCTTAAAAACCCACATGAAGCCTTAATTGAACTAACAAATTGCTTGACTGGACTGGAACATTGTTCAGGTTCTTCTACTCAAAAGCTTAGATCTTTATTTCACTCATAATATTGCAAGTTAAAATGAGACCTCTGGCCTCTGACCTCCGACCTTCGACTGGCCTCCAGGAGCAGGATTGGGAAGCGCTGGTGTAGGGCATCTTCAGTCCAGTGTCCATCAGAGGCCCCAGGCCTGGGACAAGCTTAGCACTGTCAGTGAGGAAGGCATCACTTCTCCCTTGGATGCTCGTTCTGCAGAGGACCATGATGGGACTGACACAGTGTGAGGATGCTTCTCAGTGAAGTACTGCACACACAGTCTTAAATTCCCCGTGACTAGTGAGGGTCCCAGCACTGATGACCAGATCCAAATTTAAAAATGAACACAAATATTTTGTGTTTGATCACATTTATTCTATATACAGTATGCTACATGGGGAAAGTGGCTTTGGAGTTATGTTCTTTAATGCTGAATATTATAAAAGCATCTTGCAATTATTTATAGCTTAATTTAAATTAACATCCTCTACTGTAAGTTAATTTGTCATTAAATGGCTCCTCCTGAAAATCCTTAATGTGTTAAACCCCACCCTTGCTTAGGCTCTCATTTATAGACCATGATGTGTCAAATAGTATTCCTTTGAAGTACTTTCTTATTACATTTTTCTTATTTTGTATTATGTTGGTACTGCTAAATGTTTTTTTAGATCAAACAGTATGGCATAAAATAGAAATAGTAGCAAAACACAAACCCAAAAAAATCACAGAAATAAAACTGTTGCCAGCTGTGTTTATCCCCCACCTTCTGAACATGTTCTTGGACATGTGTTTTGTCTGATACAGTTCCTGTTTGGACTCTGTAGTCAATATCGATTCAATTCTCGTTTAGGTAGATTAAAGATACCCCAAACTGATGGCTTGAATCAACAAAATCTGTTTAAAGCAATAACGTGTTAGTTCCTAGCCCCAAGAACATTTCATGGCAGACTTGATCAAATGGGACATTTGATAGTTGCTTGGATGGGGTTTCAAAAAATCCCTTTTCGTATCCTACTTCAGGACAAAGGCAGCTCTCCAGTTACTGCAGAAGTGATCTACCGTACCTTCTGCCTGCTAGCCCTTTGAACAGGGCATCTTGATGACCCTCCTCTGGGTGTATTGCCCCTGAAGGTAGTGATGGCACAATCTTTGTCCCAGTGGTCTCAATGTTATATTCCTCTCTTTACCTTTAGAGACCTACACACTGCAGTAACAGTTTCATGTGCTGTAGGTTAACACCAGGCTATTAGCATGAGGATCTACACCAGGGTTCGTGACAGGCTCAATAAATAAATGAGCAAATAAAGAAGACTTCCTTTTACTGTATTGAGCCATATTGTGAATTTGTTTTTTGTAGCGCTGCCATTACAAAGGTAACACCCAAGACTGGTAAGTGTTACATCATGTTCATAAAACCACAGTGAATCAAAAGATAAACAGACGTTGCTGGTCTGCTGGGAAACAGATTCTTGTTGTCCCTACAGGGATAATGACCTCATGTGACTGCAGTGTAGATACAGTAGGTAAGATCCTTAGTTTCCTCTCACTGGCTCTGTTCTTTATTTTTTCAGGATGGGTAGTCCTGCTCCTGGACTGCCACACCCTGACCACGTTTTTTTCCCAAACCTAAACAAATATTTATTTTTAATCTGAACGGGTTTCTCCCTTAAACACCACAAGTAGAGAAAACAAATCACTGAAGTACCTATTATTCACTGCACATCGGATATCCTTGTAAAGGGTTCCAAATGTCATTTTCATTAAAAAAAAAAACTCTGTACAGTAGATAAACAACTAAAAGGGTAGCCCAGGGCTGCCTTAGACGGACACAATCACAGCACACAGCAACTAGACAGGCAGTGATTTATACTGTACATTGCTCACTGAAAGGGGTTAGATAAGGAGTTCTCTGCACTGCAATGAAACATTAACTCCTCTCAATTCAAAATCGTCAATATTTTACTAAACTGACCACGAGATCTCCGACGATCAAATATCGTTGTTGTGTTCTATGAAAGCATCGTCAATTTAACATTAGGAACGTACTGTAACAATTTCAGAAGATCCCTAGCGGAGCTACGTCTCCTTCCCAGAATCGGTATGCTGAGGTTGCGGGACCGAGCAGGTATTCTCCAGAATGAAAGGGCAGTCACGTGCCTCCGGACAAATGTCCTTCGTGTGTGCCGCTCTGCACCTCGCTGCGTATCCACAGAAGCAAGGGAGGGGGGGAAAAAGCGCTTCTCCCGTGGGTTTCCCACGCTGGAGGATGAAAAGACTGCCCGACGGGACAGCACAGAGGAAACACATCGAAGGCGTGGAAAACAAACGATTTCAGAGCGATGCGGTGATCAACAATCCCAACTTTTCTCGGCTCTAAGCGTTTTAAATAGAACTCAAAAGAAGTTTCTAAATTCGCCCGAAGCTGTCTCTGAAGGGCCTCGAAATTTAGAAATCGATAACACCATAACGTGCGGTGTTATTAAGTAAAATGCGTTTGACACAGATTTGGTTGCCTCGTCATAACACTCTCGGTTGTTTCTTTTTTTTTCTCATCTGAATGTGCAGATTATTTGTTTTTGCTTTTACCTGCGTTTTGACAGCTGATTGCGTGATCATAAGCAGGATACAGCCGGTCTATCAGGACTGCGTGGACCGCACAGCAATGCAGCTCCGAATGGAAATCATTTTAGTTCTGTCATGCGCACATTATCTGCAATGCTAATCTAGAGCTGAGCTTCACGTCTTGTTTGAAATGGAAGACCACTTGCATTTATAGCACGGATTCCTGTAAAACAATACCCGTATCGAACAGCTCTTTACAGCGGTGACAGGGACAGGGACGATGGAATGGGAAGATACTGAGGACCGTACTGCTGAGAAGCTAAAGATTAAGTCGTATGCGTTCTATAAAACGACTGGTCAGCACACTCTTCGTGTTGGACTCTCATTCCTTGCTTGAAGGCCTCGCTCCAATTTCATTACAACGTCTCATCAGATATACACGTTCTCAATCTTTGTTTTGCTGGGTGAACAATATTTTTTGGTGGTCCTTGATTTGTGACGTTCAGACTGTACAAATACCTATAGTCAAATCACAGAAAGAACGCACCACAAGGTTTCAGAAAAACCTTACGCTCCATTACTGTATCCCTGCCAGCTAAAGCACACCGACAACCGATGTTTTATCGAAAACACATTGACGTCGAATCAATGACCGCTACCACATTTCAGCTTGCAGCGTCAGTGTACTGTACAAGCTGCTCGTCCTTTAATCGTGTCCTTTAATAAAAATGAATATATTGCATCCAAACTGCGGCACATCCGATACTCGGATAGCGTCTCTAGACCAAAACTGTTACGGTGTTTCACACATTTTTCATTTTCTTGTTAAGAATCTATGTTCCGGCAGCAAGGCAGTATCGATTTCAATCAGCTGACTGGGACTTTCATAACATCACTGATAACAGGAACGATTATCTTCGGAATAATTCTGCGGGAAGACTACGTTAGTTTCATTGCATTATTGAAAGAGGTCTAACAATAAACGCACCTTGTCACACTCAGACGTTTTCCAATATTTTATTTCGAGCTCCCTAACGGTACAACCCCCTCTGCACCGCTTCCAGGTTAATTCGCTTTAATATTAACTATGCAGTATTTTCACGAAGCATTACGACAATTACAACCAGCACGTAAATACACACAACACGCAGGACTACGCTGTGATACTACTCACTACGTAAATATTGAGACTATAAATGTAAAATAAATATGATTAGTCAACGACTTTCTCAGTCATATGTCATATCATAGGCTATCATACAGACACATATATTCACAGCTCCTTTAAGGCTCAAATGCTGTCCACCAAACCGTGTCTTTTCAGTAAACCTCTACAGCAGGAACTCGTCGAAATCGTTGCGTTTTCGTGGTGTAAACATATTTTTTCCTGTCCTACCTGCCCACTGTTTGGTTGGCGAGCTGTCGCATTCGGTTGAACTGCTTCTTCATCTTGTATTTTTCTGCGTTAAGAAGAGCAATAGCGAAACAGACTCGGCATTTCTCACTGACGGACAGCGGGGACTCCTCGGCGGCTGGCGATACAATCCTCACTGTAACAATCCCGCTCCTTCATTGTAACTGGAAACACGTTGGGAATGGAAAAAAAAAAACAGCGAAGAAATAATTTCATTGCATTTTCTTCTGTCCCTTTCCTCCTGCTCCCCTGTCCAGAGATGCTGGACCAGTTTCTCCTCTTTGGGCAGAATGACAGCTCGCGACACGCAGACGCAACCTCTGCGGAGCACCATGGGAAACGTAGTTGTTAAAACTAACAGGGGAGGGTAATGCACGGGTTATGCAGCAGAATGCCAGAATTTGAGGTTACATTTGCAGCCTAGAGTATACAGTATATGCATAAGACATTCCTTCTGTATTATATTATGTATGGTATTGGACATTCTTTTCATTTAGTGGGTTAACACTTTGATCAAAGTTAGTGATCCTTGAAAGATATATAAAGTGCATTATCTTTCGCTTACAGTAAGATGAACTGAAAGCTCGGGGCTAAACGTGTTTCTGAGGAGAGACTAATATGTAATTAAATGATGACAGTTTGCTGGAATTCCTTTTGAGGACAATGCATTCTTCAGGCATACATTTGCCATTTTTCTGAAATAAGGACTCCGCCTCAATTTTAATACAGCAGAATATTATATCTGTGGCTCAACCTGAATAACAACACGGCTGTTCTCTGTATATCGTCTGAAAGCAACAACAGCTGGGAGACTTTCAGACACAGATTGGCTACCCTGTTTGTTCCTGTGGAAAAAAAATCCATTTTCAAATGAAGTCATTCCATTGCATGAACCTTGCTTCATACTTTCTCCTCCCTTTGGCAAAGACAGTATTTTAAAATCCTATCCACCTTAGCAACTGATGTACACAAGCTCATGACATTGCGACATCATAAAATCATCATTCAGGTTGAATCAGACGTTTTTTAGAGATTAAAAGAGTGACATTAGTCGCTTCCCTCAGAGGAAACATACAGTACTTATTTTTAATTCAAGTTATTTAAGTTATTTTTGAAAATATATTATTTTTTTATTCCTTCAAGAAACTCTGCTCTCAATGAAGGGCGGTTAAAACTGACAACTGGAGGAAGACTTTAACACAAAGGGTTGTCCCAGAAATGCAACTCATGTTGTTGAACCAGATTCTCTCAAGAAACAGCTGGATGATCAGTTACTGTAGCTACTAGCACCCAGATAAGCTTGATGTGTCCCATAGGGTCCCTGTCTTGTGTTATTGTTATTAAGTTAATGTGAAAGTGGATCTAGAAACATTTTACAGAAACAATAAGAGATCCCTATTATTCCAATGAAACACTGAAGACAGTAGAAGCAGGAGCAAATTTGTAAAAAAGATTTCTTTTGGATTAAATACTGCAAACAGCACCAACCTGCATCTATGTTATGTTTATTTTTAACTGACCACTTCAGTAAATAAATTAGGAACCTTAATGTAAACTCAAAAGATTTTCGTTAAATAGGACTCCTTATGTATTGGTGAAAATCTTTTTGTTTCCTTCTGTATTTGTCAAACTTTCCTATCTAGCTGATAACAGGGACTTTTATTTCACCAGGATCGTTATTTATTTCAACACTGGCATGTGTCCGGACTTTTGTGTTCAGATAGATCTGCCCTTTTGAAGTTAAGAACATGACTATTACTGTTACATACTGTCACTAAACAAAACAGCAGAAAAGGAAACTTAACATAAAAACAAATCACAGTCCTTCTCCAACTCTCCTTTAGAACAACAGATCAAGATTTCTCTTAGCCATGTCCAGGTTATTATATCCTGCCATTTCCAGTCAAAGTCCCTGGGTTAGTGGAGAAAGCAGCTTTCCTAGTACACCATCACACCACTGTTAACCACCTCTTCAAGAACTGCTAGCTTCCCTGAGGTTACTGGATTTCTTACAGGATTTAACTGACTAGAATAAAGATCAATCCCAGTGCAGAAAACATTGCAGCAGAGTCTGGAATGTTTTTTCTGGCCTCCTTTCAATCATTGTTTTCCAAGAAGGATGGACCCCAGACTACCGTGCCACCATCACTGAACCCTGTTGTCTTTGTTGTTGAGCCCGATTTCTATTCCTTTAAGCAGCTGTTCGGGTCTTGCAAGATCAAATTCAGCTTTTTCATGTCCACATTGCACAAATACTCTTGTGTTTTAGGTGTAGGTTTAAAGCAATACACACTAAAGATGGATTCAGCGAAACCTCCTTCCACACTCTTACAAGGAATGACTTAGTTCAAAGAATTAGTTCAAAAGAACAAAGGAATTCCTAAAATGAATTCAATATTACCCCCAATGACAAAAGGGCAGAATCTGTGCATGAGTACTTAGCTCTCTCTACTTTTTGGACATTTTGTTTTGTATGCAGTTTGGACAGAAGCATCATGTGAGTGCTGTTTAAGAAAGTGTTCTTTAAGGAGATGATGGCTGAATTGCAGGACGTAGACGAAAAAAAAGGTAGTAAACAAGTCCTCCACACCAGGAAACCAAAGTGTTTTCAGTGATGTGTTTTATAGTCAGGCTAGTGCATGAGGTTAGATCTTTCTAGACCGATCTGGCTTTTATTTAAATAAACATCCTTGGCTTCAGACTAAGTCCAAGGGAGATACTGAGAAGACTACCAGGACAGCCTTGACACAGAATGTCCGATGTATTTGTACAGGGATTGTGTAGATTGCTCACATCACCCTGGGGATATTCACTCGGCCTGTCACCGCCTGAGGAGCAACTCTCCTCCTACTCCGAGGAGTGGAGTTTCCAGCCAGATCATTCCCTCCTGAGACTGAGAAAGGCACTCTGCCATCCCAGGAGCAGAATAATATAGTTACTAGACAACCATGGGCAGCACCACAGTCTCCCTGAGGAACAACAGCATACACTCTAACATAAACCTGAGGAATATGTGATGAGTCTATGTGCAGCACACCAGACTGATTACAAACTGAGGTATGTATAAAGTGTGCAATGGTTACAATTATACTTTAATTGCCCATAAGGTTTGATTACTGGAATGCCCAGCTTGTGAGAGTCTCTAAAACTACCCCAAACAAGCTACAGTATATTCAGAATTTTGCTGCTACGATCCAGACTAGAACAAGTGCAAGAGACCACATCACTCCTGTCTTGGAGTCCCTGCACTGGCTTCCTGTCAGGATGTTAGTTGATTTTAAAATTCTGCTTAAGTTTAAGGCTCTATATGGCTTGGCATCACATGGTCTCGCCTGTGACATCTGTTAGGTAATTACTGCACTCCATTTATATAGAAAATCCGTCAGTATACATTTTCCTGTAGTCGGTACAGGATAAATCCTTTAGTACTTTGTCTTATTTTGTAATACGAATGATGTTGCTGAACTCATACTGTTGTATACAAAAGAGAATAAATCAGTACTGATTATGTTTAAGGTTTAAAAACAATTATTCTACAAGGACTCCCCCTATCGTTTCTATTGCGAATTTTCATTTTGTTCTGAGAGGCCGGGAATCGATCATACCTTTGAAGGCAGTAAATCTCATGCTCTGATCCTGTAATCGGGTTTGCAAATAAACCTCGGCATGTGTTATTTCAGTGGTCCCGAGTCTTCTGCATCTATTCCACAAAAGCGCTAAATCACCGGTACTAACCCATGTCTTTATGTGATCTGCTTGCTGTGTTTACATTTTTGGTCTACTCGTGTCTGCACTCAGTCCTGAGTTTCAGGAATATCTTACTTCAAATGTAGTTTCCCACAAATTCCTGAGTCTCTCCTCTAATTTGCCGAGTGTTATTTCGGACTGAACAGCCCTTAACAGGCGATCAGTTAATAACGAACGACACAGGTGTGAATGACTCGGGCACAACGAAGGATTGTTTTCGTCCACAGAGGTTCAATTCAGCTGGTTAGAGTGCACACACGTTTTGAAAGCAAGGCTGATAACAATTACAAATCCCATTCAATTATTTCAAGAGACGATGACTTTTAAAAAAAATGTGCCCAAACAGAAAACTGAAAGCAAAAAAAAAGTACACTTGGCCCAAAGATTCATTGCCGTAAAGATATATATATATATGTAATCGTGTTTGCCGAACATAAGCAGCATCGTAAAAGTCAAATATCCCCGTCTGATATTCAAGACGTATAGGCTAGTCTTAATATCAAAGGAGGTTTTGATCGGTTTCATTTTGTAGCTGGTGCTGTGCTTTTACAGCGAGTGGGCACTGCGCCCTCTTGCTGTATGAACTCCTATCGGATTCGGGGCTGAAGAAAGTGATTTTTTGTTGTTTTGCAGGGGCACGTTGCAATTTCTGCTGGAAAGACTGCCGTGTTATCTCTCTTCACTGCTTCTTGAATAAGGGGACATTGTGCTGTCTACACTTTCGCCGAGATCCGATTATATACGTTATAATCGATTCCTCAAACGAATTAAAGGAAGTGCGTCATACAGGGCAGTTGCACAGATCTGCAGATCTGCTGTGCGCTGGCGTCTCTTTAAAACTTGTGCAGTAAACTATCGCATATATTAGGCCTGTTTATATATTACATGCACGCAAAGGGTCAGAGAAACTTCCCGAGACTGTATCGTACTTACGACAGATTGGCACTTTCTATACTGTTTAACATATTCGCGAAAGAGAATCATATTGTAAACGTGAATTAATTCATTTTGAGAGACACCTGTTAAGACATTTCTCTGAGGCCTCTTAGCTTTATCCTATCACACTTTCGAGAACAACTCCCGCAAAGCACATAATATATTTTTAAAAAGTATATAATATGTTGTTCATATCACGAAAACGCTTCGACTAGAAGAAAGGGACGTAGAGGCGTGTCCTAGTGCTTATAGGGGCTGATTGAAGCGCTGTTTCTCAACTGCGCCGCTGGTGTAGTGGTATCATGCAAGATTCCCATTCTTGCGACCCGGGTTCGATTCCCGGGCGGCGCACAGTACTTTTTGCTTTTTTTTTGTTTTTTGTTTTTAAAAATCTTAATGAAAAGATTGAAAAAAATTCTTCATAAAAACACACATAAATTATTTAAAAAGTTTACGTTTACTAATTTTTAAACGATTTTTACATGACATTTGAGACCTTTTTCCAGCTGCACGAAATAAAAAAAAGGGGTTTGTGAATACGAGCATTTTTTTTATTCTTATTATTATTTTAAATAATCCTCGATAATGAAAAGGCGATGTTATGTGGCACACAGATCGAATATACCTCGCGAGACGGCAATCAGCAGCAGTGGAGGCGCACCAGCTCAGCGTCGGGTTGCTTAGCAACCCAGTAACAACCCGGCACACCGCTGCACTTTGGGGAAAAAGCGAAAGTGAGCTTTAACTAAGTGCTAGAAGACTTCTTATCATCAAAGAGGACTATTTACTTCATGATCACCAATCTTACTGCGCATTATTAAAATACTTTTCAAACTGTTTTTAACGCCAAGCACGGTAGCTTCAAAAACTTTTTTTTAAAGCAGTCGTTTTTTATGTCTAAATAACAGACGTATAAAACTCTGACTGTATTATACCGTGTATTCCAGGATTACCTTAAAAGCTACCGTATGCACACAGTTTGATGTGTTATATTTCCACACACAAAAAAAGGGGATTACATGTAAACTCAGGTAAAGTTAGTCGGTGTGCGTCTGTGAAAACCGGCAACCGGGATTTGAAAAGAAGAAGGAGGCAGCAGGACTCTACTCATTTGAAAGACATGAGGTCTTTTGAAGACAAGGAGCGTTATGAATTTCGGATCGATGCCGCGCATGAGCTGAGGTGCGGGAGCGGGGACTCCGCCGTCAGGTTTTGCGGCTCCTGCGAAGCCTGCAGGTTCAACTCCCGGCTGTCCGCGACCACCCGCTGGTTCACCCGAGCCGGGGACGCCTCCAAGAGAAGGTTCCTCACGGGGCTCATCCTCCGCTGCCAGAGCCTGGACCTCCTGGTGAACACCCAGAAGGTTCTGCAGGTGACCCTGGGGAAAGATTTCACCTACTCCCGGTCCCGGGCGGCTCCCAGCCTGGCCGAGGACTTCACCACCTGGAGCGCCGACCGCGCTCTGGACTCCCGGCTCCTCGGCAGGGAGATGCTGGAGACGTGGGAATGGTTCGCGGGCAGCAAATACTGGACCAAGGCGAAGTTCATCCTGGCGCTCCTGGCGCTGTGCGATGCGGATCTGGTGCATGTGCTGGGCAACCTTGTTCGAGTGCTTGTCGTGAGAGGGAAAAGGGATTCTTCTTCCAGACAGTGCGACGGCGGAAAGTCAGGTGAGCGCCCCTTTCTCTGGTGTGTACTGGTAGTATCTCTCCTCCATCGCGTGTCTTAGGCATGAATTACAGCGCATTGGAACAAAAAGGCAGCACAGGCTAATCAATGTATATTCTCACCCACTGCTTGATCGACATGTTCGGAACAGCGCGTAAAAACAAATACCAGCTTTAAGCCTTCGTGCTTCAAGTGGTGCAATTAGATACAGTATTTATACAATCTGAAAACAAAATGAATGGAAACGGGATATGCATCTAGCAGATGCATTTGCTGGGGTAATTCGTAGAAAAGTCCCTGCAATGCGTTTGCTGTCTTTTAATTGAACCTAATGCAAATGTGTAACTGTTAGCAAATGTAGTTACAATAGGCATAAAAGTAAATGTCGAGGAATCGTGTTAAAGGGAGGGACTGACCCTGAGGGTTAGACTCCCTGTGTTTCTGTAAAGTGTAAAGGTTGTATTTTGGAATATTTTCAATTTCAACCGCCTTGCAAATCATTAAGAAAGAAAGATTCTGTATGCCACCCTTTAATCCTTTTGTTGAGTGTTGTCTGCCAGATTTCTGATCAAATATCTTGACTCCTGCGAAATTGACACACTTGGTTTCTAATGCTCAAGACAGGGAGAGATACATCTGTATCACCCTGGAAGTCACACCTAGTAGCCCTGTGAAGCTCAGCAGGAGTGAGCCTGGCCAGTACCAGGATGGAGGACCTCCTGGGAAAGCTAAGGTTGCTTAAGGCCACTACACTAAGAGACACTATACTGTAAAAACAGCACCAGCCTTCAGATGAGACATAAAACCAAGGTCCTGACTCTCTGTGGTCATTAAAAATCCCAGGACTCTTCTTAAAAATAGTAGAGGTGTTACCCCTGGTGCCCTGGCCAAATTTCCCCCTGCCCTTTACCAATCATGGCCTCCTAATAATCCTCATCTCTGAACTGGCTTCATCACTCTGCACTCCTCCCCACTGATAGCTGGTATGGGGTGAGCGTATTGGAGCACTTTGGCTGCTGTCACATCATCCTGGTGGGGCTGCTCATTGGTAGTGGAGGGGAGTCCCCATTACCTGTTAAAGCACTTTGAATGGAGTGTCCAGAAAAAAAGCTATATAAATATAAGGAATTATTGTTATTAGAAGCTAGGACATTAAATTAAGGAAAAAGTAAATCATTTTGGGATATCAACTGCTTCCTGTTTCCAGTTACTCTATAATTCAACTTGTGTTGCAGGAATCGTCATTGAACTGTCTACTGGAATAAATAATCTTTGTGTCTTGTTTTTCTTCTGGTTTCAGTCCTGGAAGACCTGGAGGATGATACCTCTTCAATCCCAGAATCCCATTACTCTTTCAGGTCCGATGATCATCCCGAGCTGGAGCTTCTGATCCAGGCCAGTTCGGGTTACGAGCCCGTCACCATGGAAACACACACCAGTGTCTGGGCCTTGGCTCCTGTGGAGACCCTGGAAGACAGAGACCCAGAGCCTTGTGAGTGCCAAGACGAATGAACCAATAAATGACCCAGGGTAAAACTCTTGGAAATGTTAATGCAAGGCAATGCACATCCCCTAGAAAAAACACTGTACCAGTGGTTCCAAAATCCTGGTCCTGGAGGAACACAGTCTACTGGTTTCCCTTTCAACAGGGGTCTAAATCTCTAGTGCTAATTGATGGCTTCACTGATTGACTGAAGTGTCTGTTTACACATTTACTTACAGTAACTTGTTTCTTGAAGTTCTTCGGTTAGTCCTGAGTATCAAACATTTTAGTTGTTTTAACAACTTCGGCACACAGAACTCTCCACAGCCTTTCCTAAGCTTTCTCGCCATTATCTCTGACTAAACAGGTTTTACTAGTTGATCAGTCTGTGATGAAGAGACAGGTGAGAATTACACTGTATCAGACACTCCCACAACGAGCAGTGTTTCCTTCTGTGGAGGTAGAATTGGTTACATCTCAGACAGCACACCTCAACAAGGGCAGTTCTTAAACCCAGAAATCGGTACAGGGTTTATACTAATTGCAAATCCCATTTGATCTTTTAAGAGCTGAAAACAAACTTACACATAAACCCCAAGTTTAAAGCTGGAACAAATTAGTCTGTGATTAAGAAGCACAAAATAACAACCTAACACACAGTGATTCTCTAGGATCAGAGCTGGGAATCAGTGCACTATGATATGAGATGCTTAAAGCAGAGTAAAGTGTAATAAAGCATAGAAAAATCATTATAGCATGGAAAAGTACAGTAAAGTAAATGCATGTCATATGCATTGTCAAGTCTTCATTAATATACAGCACGAAGTTATCATAATAGATTTTCCTAAGCAAATACATCAGATCCTGTAGACAAACAGAATGGAATATACTTTGAGTAGTACTATATATATTATAAATTCTGTATATATTTATACATTCAAGGTAAAGGTCACTCTGATCTTTAATTTCAGAAGAGTGTATTTAATAAATCTTTGTCCTTCAGCAACTAGAGTTGAATAAAACTATATTTAATTTTAATAATGCATGTGCTATAGCCTGTTTCTAAATGTCTATGTCAACATGATACTGGTTAAGGTCTTTCAAAGGCTGTGATTGGAGTGTAGATGGCACTGCCGGCCGGATCACTGCTGCAGCGAAGTGTACCCCTCACAGCATCTGTGCCGACTGAAGCCCTTCTCTTCCCCCGTCGCCTTCAGCTGAGAGCGGGCCGCTGGAGCAGAGTCCCTGCACAGGAGAAGAGGAGGAGAGTCACAGCCCTGGCCGTTTCCTGGAGAGTGATGAGGACCAGTCAGTATCGTCGGATGATCCTGCTCTCGTGACCCTCCCCAGCTCCTCCCAGTCACTGTCGGGGGTCGGCCACTACAGGGACTTCATCCGCAGGCTCCCTGTCCACCTGGCCAAGCACATCCTCGGTGAGAGCTGGGGCGTGGGACAGCCGAGCACGTGCTCTCTTACTCAGTACAGCTCCTAGGCTGGAAAAATCATAGCTGTATCGTCGATAAAAAGTCATTTTGTATCTTGCTATAATACTGCTCACACTACTACTAACAACAATAATAGCACAAAAACATTCATATTTTTTTGTTTTCTGAATACAAAATAAGTGAACAAGTCACCGTTCATTTTTTAATCATGCTTTTGTCAATTAATTGATATCCAGAACACATTGATGTCACAACCAGTATTCAGGATTTACTGAAGACAGGGTGCAGAATTGCAATAAAACTTCTGTGAACCCCAGTCTATCTGGCCTTCACTGTTCCTCCACACCTGCAATTTTAACTTGCCAAGTGCAGTCCCCTTCTGTCAGTGCTGGAATATCACTTGACTGTCCACGATTCCCCCTAAAGAGACATCACTATCCAAACAGGAATAACAAACAATGTAATGGTGATGATCTGACAGTAAATTATGAGTATCCTTACCACCCTTGCCCTACAAAAACACCTCCTGCACGTGGTTTCTGAGGTTTTCACTCAGCAGTGGTTACAAACACCACAGCCTAGCAACCAGACAAGGTATTACACAGCGTATTCTTCAGCGTAGGTTTGCTCTTGGGTCTAATGTTATCATCCTGTTTTAGGGTTGATGAGTGACATTGGAAAGTTTAACAAAGTAACTGAGTGACTGTGTGGCAGGGGGACATATTTCTGGTTGATTACATGTTAAGAAAATACATCCATACAGAATATTAGTAATACTAACTAGTGTTTGTGTAGGATTTAACTTGCACTGCAAAACTGAGCTGTAAAATAAAGTAAGTGAGTTTTAGTGCTGAATCAAAGCTGTCACTGACTCTGCCACATTCATGCTTACAATCAATACTCAGGTAGGGCCTCCCAGTCATGTAATGTTTGGAAAAAATACATACAGTACAAGTGTTTTCCAAAAATGCTGGTTTTCTGTTATTTTTAGCTTGAAATTGTCAGAGAGAACAGTACTGTATAGCAACATTAATTCAAGATACTGACTACTCTGTTTTAGCCTTCCTTAATCACTGATGTCTACAACAAACCATTGATTACCTTTCATGTCCAGCTCTGTTTTAAAACTACAATCAAAACTAGGTTTTTACAATGTTTTAAGGCCTCTGATTTTGTAAGTCAGAAAATACATAAATGTGTCTCTGCAGAGTGAAAGTGATTTCAAAAAAATAAAGCAGTCTATGACAGCACAAAGTGATTGTAACTAAGCAAACGTGTCATCCATTGTGTGTTCATTTAGGCAGCAGTGCACTGAGGTGAGTGCAGTGAATTCTGTAGTAGCACCCCTTTCTTTATACAGGGCTGCGACATCTTTCACCATTAGGGAATGTAATTCTTTTATCTTTATAGCATTGCATCTGGGCTAAAACTGTTATACAGTATTATTACTGGCCTTCTTTCATATCATCATGGTTTGATGGTGTCTGCTGTCTCTTCCAGGGCTTCTGGATAACAATTCCCTGGTGAATTGCCTGTGTGTGTCTCAGCACTGGCGGTACCTTGCAGAAGAAATACAGAAAGAGGTGCTTGTCCGTAGGACAGTGGAGAATCAAGCCATGATCCTGCAGGTACAGTCAACAGTCATGTTGTTGCACTCTCTCAAAGTGATTTTGCAGATATGCACTGCAATAAATGTCCTAGATTTATTTTTCTTAGCTTTGCATTCCCCACTTTTATTGAAGCGAAACGTTTTTTTTAAACTTTTTTTTCATTCTGTTAAGGATTGCCTAAGAATTTAAGAAAGATATACAATAAAATATTTCTCTTTGAATAACACCTGTTGTTAATTTGATATTTGTATATACTGTATATATATTTCACTGTGATCTGCATCTGCTTTTAAAATGACATTTGATTTTTGAGAACCTTAGTTACTTTCTGTTTTCTGGTGTAGGGCACGTCTTCGTCAGGGGTCAGCCCTGTCTATGCTAAAATCCGGGATGTTCCTGTTCCAATGACACAGGAAGAAAAGCTCACCATGCCTTTTCAAGACAGTAGTAATAAAATGAAACCAAAGGTATAGCATTGCTTTAACTTTCATCTTCTTAGTTCTGATTTTTTAATACAATGACCATGCAATATTTAGCCAGTCAGGTTAACTTCACTGTTCCTCATCTTTGCTCTGCAGGACAGAAGTGTAGAAGCTGCTTATGTGGGGGTTGAAACCAAAACCATCCAAATGGAAGAAAGAAATGTTTACTGTGGAACATACAACATCCTTGTATTGAATGAGAAGTAGGTGGTAGATTTACAATTTGAATTTTGCTTTAGTTACTCCATCTGAATATAAGATGAAGATTACTGTAGACTCGTGGAGTATTCTCCATTTGGTTTTGGGTTACTTGAGACAAAGTCAAACTGCTGGAGTAGGTCAACTGGAGGAGGTTCACATACTGCCGCCCGTTACAAGTGACTCCCAGCTTGATTCCACCTATGTGTCTCAAGTATCCCCATTCTATGGTGCTGTTTTTTATTGCGGTCTCACAATTCCATTTCAGAGGTCACTGGCCATAAAAGCTGATTGTATTCCCCTCTCTCACAAACTGACTGGATACCCTTTGGTTCACAGTGAAGATCCAAGCAGGGTGGCGCACTACAATGGAGGGAAGATGGTGGCCATCGGCTCAAAGGACAGGCAGGTCCGCCTGCTGGATCTGGCGAATGGCAAGGAAGTGCCTCCTCTCATTCACGGCCACGCGGGGAGCATCCGGGCTGTGCTGCTGTGTGAAGAAAGAGGCTTTGTGATCAGTGCCAGTTATGATCTGAGTATCAGGTATGGATGCCTGTTTCTAAAACGCAAGCAATTGTGTGTGGAGGTACCAGCTGTTGCAAGAAAGCCTGAAGTGTACTCGGCTTTATCCCAAGAATGGCTTATAGTGATCTGGCATTTCCGAATCTCTGCTGCTCTGGGTGGAAATGTGCATAGATGAGCCTTTCCTACAGCCGACTTAGAATCCCATGTTCAATATTTGCACTTGCTTTTTCAAAACAGTTAAATTACATTCACAAGAATAATTAGCCACACCATGTGCCAGGGAAAGCCGGTATCTCTAGTGTCATTTAATGTCTCAGTTCTGCATTTGTATTCAGTTTCTCACTTAATGGCGGTTTCTCACGGTTTTTCTGGCAGATGCTGGAATTTACAGACTGGAGCCTGTATGAAGATTTTCCGTGGTCACTTAGGGACAATAAGTTGCCTTGATTTACATGGAAACAGACTGGTTTCTGGGGCCAAAGACTGCAAGGTCAAAGGTCAGACAACACAAATTTCTTTTTTCACAGCTGTTAGTGCTCGGTTTTTTTATTCTGAAGGTATAGTGGCCTCATAGGGGCTTACCACACGTTCAAGGCTTAAAGAGAAAACATATTTCACTTATGGTGAGAGAAACTCCGACTTGTGCAGGACAAAGTACAGACCTATTTAGTTTTTCCAGCCTTTTAGTCTCTTTCCTTTGAACAAACCAGTGTCTACTTTTATTTAGCTTGAGCACGTAGCACAATGAACCAACTGTTTTCTAAGTACACTCCAAAGAAAATGCAGATAAGACACACATTTAAAAAAAAAATCAGCCTTTTGTTTTTTCCTCTCGATATACCATTGAATTTAATACTCCTAAGGCCTTATTAGAGCCCTGTGGAAAAGGCTAGCTTCAGAATTCATCCACCAAAGCCGTAATAGTCAAGCTTTTATTTTGCACATCTAATGCTACATCTAATCTAATGTACAGTACATGTTTGTTTAGCAAAGGTAAGTTTGTCCAAGGTCAAACAAAACATAGATCATATTTGACCCTCTTGGCTTTTTGATGCAAAACTACCTGAAAGGACACTCTATATAAGTTTCATTGAGGGGTCTGGATTTAATTACCCCTCCCTTCAATCCCATATCTGCTCATCTGTCCTTTTTGTGTTGATTTATTTTTTTAATGCAGTGTGGAACTTGCTGACTGGGAAAAATTTCACAAAGCTGAAGTTCAAGCACCAGGACCCCATCCTGTGTGTGAAGATTGATAAGAGCTATGTGGTTAGTGGCTGCAGAAAGGGCCTGGTCAAGGTCTGGCACATCGAGACCGGCTGTCTGATGAAGGTACAGGCCTGTGAATAAGCACTGCGGGAGAAAACACTAATAATTCCTCATACTTCTATAGCGCCTTTCTGGACACTCCACTCAAAGCCCTTTACAGGTAATGGGGATCCCCTCCACCACCACCAGTGTGCAGCCCCACCTGGATGATGTGACAGTACTCTCCCCACACACCAGCTTTCAGTGGGGAGGAGAGCAGAGTGATGAAGCCAGTTCAGAGATGGGGGTTATTAGGAGGCCATGACTGGTAAAGGCCAGAGGGGAAATTTGGCCAGGACGCCAGGGTAATGCCCCTACTCTTTTTGAGAAATGACCTGGACTTTTTAATACCCACAGAGAGTCAGAACCTCAGTTTTATGTCTCGTCCAAAGGATGGCTGCTTTTTTTACAATACTGTTTCCCCATCACTATACTGGGACACACAAAGACTGCAGAGTCAGCGCCCCCTACTGGCCCCACTAACACCTCTTTAAGCATCAACCTTAGCTTTCCCAGGAGTCTCCCATCCAGGTACTGGCTGGGCTCACACCTGCTGAGCTTCAGCAAGTGGCCAGTTGTGTGTCGCAGGGTGATATAGCTGCTGGCTATAAAGGGAGCAGTTTCCATTAACTGCTTTGTAGTCTTTTTAAAATTGCTCCATATGTTGTTGTCCTGCTCCTTGTGGAAATCCTGCTATTACATGTTTGCACAGTAAACAGGGGGCTCTGCGCCTGTGGCTGGAAGGTTGCTGGTTTGTATCCCTCGGCCAGCAGAGGAATCCTACTCCGTTGGGCCTCTGAACAAGGCCCTTCACCCCAACTGCTCCAGGGGCGCCGTATAAATGGCTGACCCTGCACTCTGACCCCCAGCTTCTCTCCCTATCTGTGTGTCTCATGGAGAGCAAGCTGGGGTCTGCGAAAAGACAAATTCCTAATACAAGTAATTGTATATGGCCAGTAAAGTGATTTTATCTTATCTTAGTAGTTGTCTTGTACCTTTTTGCCATGATTGGCTGTGCCTATCAGCACACTTTTGCTCTGCTTTTCTACACTAGGCTGCTGTTGAGTGTTATTTCACAGGAAATAGAGCACTACTTAACGGGGCTTCCTTGTTCCAGACTGTGGAGGGCCACCAGGGTGCGGTGAAGTGCTTGTTCTTTGATCAGTGGCACATCCTGTCTGGGGGGTCAGACGGCTACATCATGGCCTGGAGCATGATCAAAGAGTTCCAGAGGTGCCTTATGGCTTTCAGGCACCCAAAGTGAGTATGACACTGCCAATTCACTTCAGATTGGCTCTAAATGGCCAGGCACTAGCATTGTTTTCTCTATTTAAAACACCTGGGGACAGCCCAAATCTCTCCTCTTCAAAATTCAACACAAGCAGGCAGAAGCCACTGGGTTTTAGGCCACACACAGAGACGGGGAAAAAACAGTTTTGTGTAAAACTGTATAATAAGCGAGGATTCTAGGGATTTTGAAGAACTAATTCGGACAGCTATAATAATAATTCCTTACACTTCTATAGCACATTTCTGGACACTCTACTCAAAGTGCATTACAGGTAATGGGGATCCCCTCCACCACCAGTGTGCAGCCCCCACCTGGATGATGCGACGGCAGCCAAAGTGCACCAGAACTCTCGCCACACATCAGCTATCAGTGGGGGGGAGAACAGAGTAATGAAGGACCTTGGTTTTCTGTCTCATTCAAAGGACTGAGCCTTTTTACGGTATAGTGTCCCCATCACTATACTGGGGAATTAGGATCCCCACAGACCACAAGGTGAGCGCCCCCTACTGACCCCGAAGGTCTCCCATTCAGGTACTGGCTAGGCTCACACTACTGCCAGTTGTGAGTTGGTGGGTGATTTAGCTGCTGGCAATAGCTATATAATTTTGGGCTTGCTTTCAACTTATAAATAGACTTCTCCTTCAGTCTGGGGCTATATCCCCTTTCTGATGCAGGTGACGCTCACCATGAGTATGCGATGGTGTATTGCAGGGAGGTGCAGTGTCTGGCGTTCCTCTACCTGCGGGTTGTCAGCGGCTGTGCAGATGGCAAGATCCGTGTCTTCAACTTCCTGACGGGCGACTGCCTGCGGGTGATCAAGGCCAACAGCAGGCAGAGCCCCGTGCTCTCCCTCGACATCCACAGCAACAGGTCCGGTGCACTGCTAGACCCCTCACGTCTTTCCCACTCGCTCGCTGGATAGCTCACCACGGCTTTCAGATTTAGCCGAGAAGCCAAGAAATGACAGAAATATCAGCTTTCTCTTTCTGGCCTCAGACAACATTTCATGTCAGGTTGTTCTACACTCCCTATTCCTTTTAAAAGGCCGTCTCACCAGAAGTCCCATGACATGCATTTTTATAATGAATTATAAACTCTTACCCTGTTTAAGCAGATTTAAATGGTACACCTACTGTTTACAGCTCAGTTTTCTATTAACATAAATTATGATCCACATATCAGTGCACATGTACAACACAGCAACTGTAAACTTTTTACACAGATCAGTTATGAGCAAGTCCATCTTTAAAGCATTAAATTAGATTCTTTTAAGGCAGTCTCACTGTTAACAGCCTTGCTGGGTTACATCTGCATGTATTTAGGTATAATGGGACTCAGATGGGGTTTGCCAGCTGGCCTGTCTGCAGATCAGTGACGGTGATCTCTCTTCCTGCTCGTCCTTTCAGCATTGTGATGAACACGAAGGCCAGTGTGCTGCTCTTCCAGTTTGCGGAAGTAAAGTGGGACTACTCCCTCACAGCAGAGGGAGAGTCGGACGCTGGGAAGGATAAGGACCGGACCTGGCCCAGAGGCTCCGCCCTGAGGAAACACCCCTACCCTTACGTCCGTGCCCAGCGCATGAAGAGGGTGGGGTCCACGAACAGGAAGATCTACCACCGACAGGCGGAGGACAGGGAAGGCCCAGGCAGTGGCCTGTCTCACCATGCCCGCAGCCTGTCAAGCCAGAGCATGCACGCAGCACACAGTACGCCACTGCCCCTCCCGTTGGGCCTGACCACTCCTGTCTCTGAGCTCTGAGCTCTGAGCTTGTCCTTCTTCCCCCAGTCCCTAACAGAACATTGCTACGCTTCTATTTTCAAACCTTTTTCATTCTTTGCATTCAGAAAGTGATCTGGAAAAAGAAAAGTAAAGGGCGCCCATTCCTGTGTGTGGTTCGTGTGTGTGCAGGTGTCCAGCGGGAGTCTATGAGGCCTGCGCAATGGAGTGAGCTTCTGATTTACCGCCGGAGCACGGCCTACATCGACCTGCAGCCGGAGTTCATCGCCAAGCCGCCCTCTGCTTTGGAGCCTGGGAGGCCTGTCAGTGGCAGGAGCCCTGAGACTGCCAGCGGGGCCAGCCGGACACCAAAGAGACACAGCACTGCCAGTTCAGGTAGGCCGGGTCATTCGCCCAGCCTGCCAGGGTATCTCTGTCAGTAACAGACCGCTTCTGGCCGGTAGAAAACATCTTTTAAGAAACTGTGCATTGTATATTTTTGCTCTTCAGTTGGGTGGGGTTACTGTAGTTTAAGCTTCTGGAAGCAATGGATTTCCTCAGCTGTGAGAAACTATTAAGAAAGTCCAAATGTAACTGAGACGATCAAAATCTTGAATTCTGAGGACTTCCCTCGATGTGTGTGGGCAGGCTTGTGCAAGTGCATGCAGTAAAATGAGGATTTTTTTTTAAGCAGAAAAAGGGGTCTAGACCAACTTCCTTGATTTTAAATGTCACATCTTTTTTCTCTCTCTTACAAAATATCAACATATCTGACTTTGGTCCTTTAAAAAAACTCTTTGAGCTCTTCTGTTGGCTCTTGCTAGGAAAGCGATCCAGCGGAGGTGGCGCGGTGGCTCAGCTGGCCCTGAGCAGGAGCGAGCAGTCTGTGCTGCAGCAGGTGAAGCAGAGAGGCCTGCATCACCCCATCAGCCCTGAGCACCTCCTTCTGGCGCTCGGCACGGCTCATCAGGCCCAGAGGTCAGACCCAACCAGCAGCAACACGGTGCTCAATGCCCAGGTCCGAGACGCCTGGGGTTCCCCTCCTGCCCCCCAGACAGCAGGGCATGAATCTGAAGCAACAATATCCCAGAAGGCTCCGCAGCCAAAAACAACGGACACCCGCAGCGCTCCGGTTCGCTTCCAGGAGGTGACAAAGATCTACACTCCACTGGTGAGCAAAGGGCTGGAGCTGAAGCTCAGACACTCTCTTCATGGGCACAGCGTCAGGTCCAGCCTCCCCAGACCCGCGGTGGTGCGGCCACAGACAGGCACAGGCCCGGGGGAAGCCGGGGCACTCGAGATGGGCAAGAAGAGGCCGCAGACCTCGTGCAGCGCTGGCGCCCGCCAGGCGGGCAGCTTCAGCGCCGCAGCGGAGCAGGGTGCCCCGAGGATGCAGAGGATGCTGCTGGGTACGCCCTGCTCCAGCCCACAGAGACACGTGAGGTTCGAGCAGGGCCCCGCGGCCTCCAGCCCCGGCAAACACTACCCCGTGGACCCGTTCAGGGAGCACAGCGGGCTCAGGCTGCAGACGTTCACGCAGAGGCAGCAGAGCGAGCAGAATCAGGCCCGGCGGCACCAGGCGGCCCTCTCGCAGGAAGCCAGTGACAGGGACAGGCAGAGCAAGAGAGCCTGGCTCATGAAGGTCAAGGGGCTGCCTATTGGCGACTTCCTCAAGGAAGGACAGGTGTTTGCCCCCGAGCTGGGGCATGATAGTTACATATGAGACGGCCTGCCACTTTCAGAACTGGCTTTCCTGGTGCCAGACAAGGTCCTGGCCGGACTAGAAAAGGAATGCGAAAATGCAAAGTGAATCCTTAACAGGACATGTGTTTCGCCAATCATGTGATTACTCAACAGCTGCTTTTATAAAGCCTCGAGTGGCATTAGTGGCAAATTAAAATAATAATTATATACGAAGACAGAAAAAGAAATGAACTTTCTATTCGAATGTAAAAGTATATTGACTGGCAATATCAGTATAAATGTCATTTTGTACATGTATCTTTGCAAAAAAATTCCACGATCCATAAAAGAAGTTTCCCCATTGTTCCACAAAAGAAGTCCGTCTGTTTTACACGATCTTGTATTAGCATTTTTTTTCTTTCGTTAAAGGCCGAACCGCCGTTTTTTTTAAGATTAATGATGGGGGTTTTCCCACAGATGAACCAGCACTGTGATACTTCCAGTTACCACACGGTGGAAGTAAAACTCCAATTACTCAAAACTGCCCAATCACTAAAAATTGCGTTAGAGACGAATGAACACGTTTATTAGTTTTCCATTGGAGAAACGAAACTTTTTTTTTTGTCTATAAAACTGTCGAAAGAAACCAACTGATATTCGGAGCAAAACCCGTCAACCTGCCATTGTGCACTCTCTGAGTCTCTATGAGACTGAACTGTTTGTAAAAGAGAAACTGAGGCGCAGGTTTGTCCATCTGTGTTGATCGATGGATGAAAAGCAGCTGCTTCCTCCTTCTATCATTATTAAACATTTCGCATACAGTTATAAACATTTTGCACTTATCGTAGTATTTCTAAACGCACCGAGACCTTTGAACCTGGGGCTGTATGCTCTATAGACACTTCACCCCGCTGATGCGACGAGCTGTCTCTGTTTCGCTTCATGTCGTATATGTTGCGTGTCTCCCTTTCCTTATAAACCGCCCGCATTTCTGCTAATTGGAGTAAAAGAATGTCAAGAGAAGGTAGAACATCTTCCTCCATGTTTGTGAACTTGGACATTTATAAAAGGTTGACCTTCTTGGTGCTCCGTTTTAAACTTAACGAAGTATCCATAACCCAGCCGCCCATGAACCACGCATTTCTTTGATTTATTTCCAGCGATCATGTCATCCGCGCACGTCGGAGGCTGACTTATGTGACGCTGAAATTATGACTTTGTTTTACTGATTCTGTTCAAGAGCGAATGTGAACGGGAAAAGTTAAGAGCCGAATGAGGGTGCCATTAAAAATGTAATAAAAATTTATTATTATCAGTGTGTGATATTGGTCAGTCACATAAAACAGCTTTAGATCCATTAATGCTTTTTAAGTTTAATTAAATTTTGGCACTACACAGCCAGGCTTAGACATTATTTTACGAATGTACCGTATAATATACTGTAAAGGTTACAGTTATTGCATCAGACAGGGAAACCTAAGGAAAGCTGTATTAAAATTGCAGCACAAATAAAACATTTTCATAGCTGTGTTAGTCACAGTGTATTCCAATGAACCCCGTCAATTGCTTTTCAGAATGAAAATTGGATGGAACATAGATTGTTGTATGTTAGAGCTGAATGAGGTTCCCAATACCTGTTTCCAAATCTCTGTAATTTAATACATGAGCATACAACTTAATTAATTCTCAAAATGACATCTGGAAAAACTAATGTTAATTGAACAGCATAGTCTGATCTATCTCCCATGTTATAGTATAATTTGTGGTCATTTAACAGGTCAGATTATACCAAAGTTTATTATACACATGACACAATGAGCGAAAACAGTGCCAACAAATCAGCTCAGGCTCTCTTCTTCCTGAAGGGCTGTAGTTTTGCTATTTTTCTCCTTAATGTATCCATTGATAGTGTGTAATTGTTTACAGAACAGAACAAAGTACTTGACAATTTTCTCTCCCTAAGAACTCGAGGGGGATTAAGAATAAAGTCGCAAGTGGGCTAAAGTGATTAGTTTCTGTAATGGGGGATGATCTTTTAAGAACTTCTAAGGGTCTTTCCCCCTTGAAAAATCCTCTGTTTTATTGCTGATAAAACAGCATCCTCTATCATCCAGATTGCTAAGAAAAGAACATTTTTCCCTGAGCAAATGATCTAAATAACACTCTTACGCGTTGTATTCAGCAAAGGAGACAATGCCGTTCTTATTGTACCGTTCCAAGATCTATTCGCTGTGGGATTTATTAGCCTTGTGGATTTAGGATTTTTTATATATATAATAAAACACTCAATTTACTAAGGCAATGATCTGTTTAGTCAACCCTTCGGAAAAAAAAAGCGCTCTCATAAACAGAATTATTCATATTTAGAAAGAAATAAAAGGCACGCAGTTCTGCCAGAAGAACTGACATTCTGAAAGAATTCAGGTCTTACAGCTTGGAACCATATAAAATTTGGCAGGAGAAAACAGAGAATGAAACACTCGGTTATAAGCGATTTCATTGCCTTTGCAGGATTTCAGTGAGTGATTTAAGTCCCAAGAGCAAGAAACAGGTGAAATCACTGGCCTGTGGAGCTTTTTGGAGACTCACAGGAGTATTTACAAAGTTTCCCTCGAGAGCAGAATTCTCTCCTAATTTGATGAAAGCAAGGAAAGAAAAATGAAGACAGCAATCAAGCTGGAGACAAAATAGGTGCTGAAAATAACCAGGATTAAGCCTTTTCAATTAAAATTGATTTTAGGAACTAAAATTGGTTCAGTTTGAAGAGTTTCAAGAAACGTGAAGCGAAAGGCTCTGAAAGCTGGCCTGTTGGAGCTTCACTGATTGGGCGACCTGTGACGAAAAGCCTTCCCAGCATGGAAGAATCTGCAGCAGCACTGCACATTAACTGGCCACTGATATTTCAAGTGCATCACCTCCATCAGTGCAGGTTCTGCCTGATGCCCTTCTGAAGAGACAATGACAGGGGTATCCCAGAGCAATTAAAAGCCAGTGCTTGTCCTGGCTCAGTGGATGGAAAGGTCCTTACCGCTACTACAGCCAACCAGCAGGAACTCGGAGGTTATCAGTGTCTTTGCGGCTGGAAGCTTCTCCACT
Organism: Atractosteus spatula; assembly: GCF_055471065.1. Taxonomy (NCBI): domain Eukaryota; kingdom Metazoa; phylum Chordata; class Actinopteri; order Semionotiformes; family Lepisosteidae; genus Atractosteus; species Atractosteus spatula. The sequence continues at coordinate 46,615,048 of NC_142716.1, read as the reverse complement.
CTCCAGTGAAACCATTCAACCTGCCACCTGCCGCCAAAACTCCTAGCCCAGGGCCATCATTAGGAAAGAGGAGATTTAAACGCTCTCTAAAATAACAGCTGTGTGCAATGGGGGGAGAGGCTCAGGAGAAAACATCCCCAAAGACATTCCCTTTTCAGGAGCAGCGGTGTGCTAATTTGATTTAATCTGCAGAAAATTGAGGTTTACAGCTCCTCTTTATTCCTGGGCACTGGCTGTGTCTGAAGGAGGATACAATGCTTTATACCATCAGCACCCCTCTCCTCGGGCAAAGAGCTTGAAGAAAGACAAGAGCCCCCCATTGTGTCCTCAGGTATAGCAGCAACTCGGCTGGGGGTGGTCAGCACCAGAGACACCAGAGAGAAATAACGAGCATCAAATCAAAGCAAAGGTACAGGGAAAGTTCTAAGAGAAAACCGCTAAATGCCCTTTTGATGTCAATTGAGCTATGGGAAGACAGGGAAGTCTGGTTCATGAAACAGGATAGGTGTGAGGCTACAGGGCAGGCGGGGAAATTAAAAATGGCTAAATTAATTAAGAAAAAAAATGAACACAGGCTCTAAAAGAAAATAATATACAAGTACTGGAAAAAAAACATAAACTGCATGCAAATTTAAAGGCATATTTTTCACTTCAGTCTGCTTATTTACCAGTTAATATTAAACACATTCAAGTGTGTGCAGTTCAAGTGGATTTTGATCATGTACAGTAAGGCATGCTATGCTCCAATACCAAGTCTGCCAAGTCAAGGTAGTACACATATTAGCACAGTAGTTGGATGAGATATTAAATCAAACTCCTGACTATTTGGTCATCAAAGATCCCAAGACTAGGGATGTTAACCTCAGCATATAGTACGAGCTTGGCTTGCCTAAAATTTCCCGTAAATTCAACTGCTGAAGCAATTTCTCTTTCCTCCACTTGATCTGCTGTGCAGAATGGCTACTGATGGCGTGTGATCCAGATGGGGCTGCACCTCAGTGGTGGAGGAAGAGGGTTCCCTCCTGTACTGTGTGTAAAGTGCTTTGGGACCCTTTAGCATGGCCAGTGCGATATACTTGGAATTAATTATTAATGGGGATTTGCATCAGAATGCAAGATGCAAAGGAAGAAGTAGAGATTAATTCTATGATAAAAAGCAGAGAGAGAAAAAAGTTTAGGCTGTGGAATTAACCGAATTAATTCTACTTCTTTGTTTGCAACGTGCACTCTGACTCCGCTTCCTACTTGAATGCTATTAATAATTAATACATACACTTGAAGAAGCTTCACATTTGCTGACACATTGTATTTTTCTACAATCTTTGCAATTTGCTTCTGTGGAATTAGTCTTGACTAAATCCATCTGCCAGAATTGCCAAGCGAATGAAACTTCTTAAAAAAAACTTTCTCAAGGACAGAATCTTATTTGAATTTCTTAGTGTTCGGTTGTCATATTGCAACAAAAAGTCTTAATCTTCCACCAGTGCAGCTTATTTATCACAGGCTCTGGCAGATCATGCAGATTTTCACTGTCAAATTAAATAGCATGAGTTCTGATATCCTCTCTTTGATTCAGGTTCTTGAAGCTTGTGATCTGACTGACTGTGACTAGAATAAGCTTTAATGGGTCAGGAAATCACTGTGTGTGTACACACTGAAAACTGTGGAGCAAAAGGTGTTATTTAACTAAATGTTAAGTTACCATAATTTTGTTATCCACAGTGGATACCCCCCCCCCACACACACACATAAGATAACACACAGACATTCACAACAACATTTAACCCAACCCCCCGCTTTCCAATCTAATTTTATAACAAGTTAGAGGTTTCTTTTAAAAAAAAAATCGTGTTCTTTTTCCTTGGCTCCACAGCATAGAATAGAGTCATGGGGAGTGGGAATTTTAGGATCATCAAAATAAACATCCCAAACAAATTAAAATGTAAAAACGGGGCTTACACTGACAACAAAGATGTCCCAAAGCACAGGAGCTCTCAAGACTTCAAACAGCAGCTAATCCACTCACCTAAATGCCTTCCCTGCCCAGTTTTGCCAGAGTGTTTATTTTTAACCTTCTGAAAGAGCCCTAACTTGAAGTCTGGAGAGGTATTGAGAACCGTTTATTTATGTATTCAGGAGCAGGGGGGGCAGACAGGGCTGGCAAGACAGCTGAGCGACTGGAGCATTTTCTCATCCCAACACAGCCAAAGCCCTGCACAGGGGCATAGACACGAACTCTGGATGAAGAAAGAAAAGACACTGTAGCGGTTAGTTATTATTTATTCTGGTTGCTTTCTTGTGGTACTTTAAGATAATCTTTTTTTTACAATGGATACTATAATCAGCGTAATAGAATAAACTTCTGACATCACATAATATTCCAACACCCTTAGTGTTTCAATAATAAGTTTATGAAAGGCGCTATGGCAAATAAAAGACTGATTGATTGATTGATTGATTGATTGATTGATCGCTAACCCAGGAACCCAGGAACCCAGGAGTGCTGAAAGACAGGAGGGGATTTAGCTGAAGATGTCTCAGTTCAGCCTTCTCCCACAGGCCAGTTAAATTAAGATGGCAACAGCAGCTAAGAAAATACCTTCTTGTGTGTTAAAACTTCATTAGCCTACTATTTTGTTTAATGTGTTGGTGCAGTTGCCTGTTTTGGGGCTTCACCTGAGCCATGGGCAGTGGAGAGTGTGTGTTCCTACATGTGCTTCAGCCCTCTGCTGCAAATAAACTGGGTCAGGGATGGAGGAGCGAAGTCAGGAGACACTGCCTGTCTGAAATTAAGCTTTTCTTGTATGTCCTGGCAGACTTTTAATTCACGAGTGGTGTGTGCAGTAGGACATTACTTCAGGTTTATAAACAGGGGTGATAATGCTTCTTAATCAAAGTGCGCCTGGACCAAGGGTGGTGGCGTCGTTCAAGTGTCTCAAGCTTATTGGTGCAGCAGGGGGAGATTTACATCTTCCTCCATGCAGAAAACTTTAGTTCACATGACTCCTGTTTGGCTTTGACAGGTGCCAAGAACCATCATCTTCCCCGAGGCGAGGCTGCAGGGGTTGATAACCACATCTGTTTTGTACAACTTACACAAGTCTTCAGTGTCCTGGACAGGTAGAACAGCACCTGTCTTAGGTAAAGGCAATAGTTGTCATGGATGTCAGAAGGCATGCCATGGAATGGCCAGGAAAGCAATAAAGACCCTATTTGTAGCGGCAAAACGGGGGTTAGCCCGGGCTCAGGAGGTCAGACGATGTCCTCAGGCCGTGGGGGAGACGACCTGGTGCTAGGCGGGTCTCAGGACATCCGAACCCTCAACGCTGAGCGAGGAGGAAAGGGTGACCCCAGAAATATATAGCCCCACGCAAAGACAAACCGGAAGGACAAGCAAAGCACAGGGAAACCAGGAACAGGGCAGAGTAGCAGTAGAGGGTGTGACAATAGTTCCCTGCTGGGATTCGACAGCGAGTGAGACAGAGCATACAGTAGTGTGCGATTGGGGGTGGTGCAGATGGGGGAGGGGAAGTAATAGATTGGGGTATACTGTATGTCTTTTGGTGCCATGGGTGAAAATAAGCCAGAGGCTTTAAGCATGTTGCTAATAAGAAACACCAGTGTCTGGGTAACATAACCTGGTCCAACCTGTGTCCTGCGGATCATAACCGCGTATTCCAGAGTTTTGAAATGTTGGAGAATAGCCCCGAAGAAACTCAGGTCTCAGCTGCCTTCAGTTTGGAGCCAGACAATTAAAAGCTGTAGGGAACAAGACTGGGTGTATATTAACCTCACTTCCTGTAGATAAGATCAGCCTGGCAGTGGGCTATCGGAATTATTAAATAAGAATATTGAAACAAAATGAGCTCTACAGAGTATCTGGTTAATCAGCAATGGAGCCAGAGTGGAAGACTTCAATCTCAATTTGGCTCACTAACTACACTGACGTATTAAAATACAATACGTGTTTTTCCCCCAAAAAATAAATACCCTTTTTAGTGTTCACTAAAAAGCCAAAAATGTTCAAGCCATGCAAAATCACAGCCAGGTGGACAGGCAGAAAACAATGGACATTAAACTACAGAAGTTATGTGCTCCAGTGTTATAGATTATATTCATTACGTGCTACAGTGTACTGCAATAACTTCTAAAATATACCTACCATACTCAGACTAAATGGTTTTGAATTGCTGAATGGAGAGATAACGGTTGCCCTCATTCACAGAGGGCTCAGCAGGTTTTCTCTGTTTGGTGTGGGCCAGCGCAAAACAAGGGTAAAATGTCTGTAACAGGCTCAGAGTCTGAAAGCTGGGGTTTTGGGTAAGACTTGCTCAACTCAGCTGTGCTGTGCCGCGTCTCTTCCTCCTTACACCCCTCTCGGCAAGACTGGCTTCAGAAAATGATTAAAGAGTCAGGAGAACAAAGCAGAGGAGGCACTAGTGAATGGGAGCTCACTGACTGGACTTCCTCAGTTCCTGAACTGTCACCACAATGGAATCACCCCCGAGGAGACCCAGGGCCTGCCTGCGTGCTAGCTGGACTAGATCAAAGACATCGAGGCTGGGGGTTCATGGAGGCTGTAGATGAGGACATGTGGGGGGGGGGGGGCAATTTCTTCTGGAGAACAACAGTTGTAAACTGTCAGTTCTCTTTACTTCCTCTCTCCCTCCTCTGTGGCTGTCGCTGCTGAACCTTGTCTCTGTTTGTTCGGCAGTGACAGCGCATCCTCAGAGCAGACACCTAGGGAGGAAATGGCCAGCAAGCACACGATTTCAAGCATGCTGAAGAAGGATGTCTGCTGTTCTTCCTAAAGTTTTGTTGAAAAAACGATCGAGAGGAAACGTTCTGCAGGAAAAAAGATCACCAGCGTTGGGCTTTTCTTGTTCTTCCTTGTTATCAATGTTTACGCATTCTGTAGATACAAACCAGCCTGCATTCCCTGTACCCAACACTGAAATAACAACTGTGTGACTAGTACCTACGTGAATTTAGGAAAGAAAATCTATTTGTCCAGGTGTAGATTGAGGGTATTGCTGATCACAAGACTATATGTTGTCCTCCAGCTTGAAAGGGGGGAAATTCATGTGAGGCATTTAAAACAGTTGATTTGCTACTTTCCACATAATACTGCAGATATCGATTTGTCCTCTGGGGGGAGACAGTGATCCACACAATAAAGTGCTGAATTACTAGAGTGCTGAATTACGGAAACATCTAAAAGCTCATGCCAGTTATAAATGATTTACCAACTCCGTTCAGCAGCGTGTCATTATTTCCACATGAACCCTGTATTTTTCTCTGTCAACTGACTGTCTGCTTAGTACCTTTACTTAGCTGCAGTGGATTTACTGTCTGGCTTTTAGCTTCAACAATAAAGAAACGGCGACGGCAAATGTCTCATTTTTTTCTGGCAAAGGCTTCTCTATCACAATCGCAAGCAAGACAGACTGAATTCTCTTCTCAACCTCTGACTAAAGATGAAAGTTGGTGATGACACCTGGCATAATCAACAAGGATATAAGAGTTGATATGATAAAGAATTATTACAGTCATATTTTTTTTGCTTTCCCTTTAGGCAGCTTCTTAGGATTTACATTGCTGAAACTCCCCCAAAAATAAAACAACTATAGGTTTTATTCCCCCCCCCCCCGCTGTGTGTCAATGACACTACTGAAAGTTGATAACTTTATCTTCAAATATTATTTCCCTTCAACAAGATTAACTACATGTGTATGACTGTCTTTGTCCCCAAACGGCATGACAGCTTTAAACAAGACTAAACAAACAAAAACACAATTCAATACAAAAGCACCATGCCTCTCAGATTTGCTTTTCTAAATATTGTCCTCAAAACAAAATTTGGTTGTCCTGCTGATAGTCAGTTCAAAATTGGGTTTTTGGCACTAAATTTGAAACTTCACTGAATATCTCTGTTCTAGTTTAAGCAAAGGGTTCAGTGTCACAGTTTTACTCATTTCAGAAGCATAAACAGAGAGAAGTCAGAGGTCATCCATGTAAAACTTGACTGTTTCAGTCGGGCAGGAACACAGAATGGCAATCTGAAACAAGCGGGCAATTCACACAGGAAAGGTTAAGGTAAGCAACCCCTGACTTCTTTTCCTGTAATTTCAGTACAGAAAATTAACCGAAACACAAGACTAGGCGTTTGTTTTTAATGACAAGGCGTTTGTTGTGACCGAAAAAACCAACAAAAAATTGTGTAATCTTAATTTGCATTGCAATCACAGGATCACAGTCCCCGACTACCTGTGATTAAAAAATATTCCATACAATCACTTATGATAAATCAAGAATAGAAACGCACGGAAAAAGCGTACTGCTCAGGAGCTGAATGAGAGATACCGTTACGACTGTTTAACACACATTTAGCAATGAGTGAAAACAAATACTTATTTCAGTGTTGGAAAATGGCGATTTAGATTTAGTTAAGACTTCCTAAGGTCAGATAAATTGAAAATAGCCCCCACTGAAAGTTTACTTATTCTCTCGAGTTTTCACGACACACTGCGTGAATCGCACAAGGAGTCAGAAAAGCAGCACATTTCCCTCTGATTTTCCAGGACTCCCAACATGTATAGCAATCTTGTTTGAGTTTTATTTTTCAAACATTAAGTACTGTAGCTTGGATGACATTTTTGTAAGCTGGGCAATTTATTTAAGCCAATGTAATAATGATCACAGTATTCCAAAGGTCTCCGTTAACATGAAATACCAAACAGCACTTCTTTTAAACTTTGCAATTCCAGTTAGATGTTACTGACCTACCGATCAGACACAAACTATGTGGGCAGCTGTCATGGGCGCTCTATTATCAGTAATTAAGTGAGTGGAGAAAAAAACAACAACTAATGGACAGCTTTATCAAGAGACTCCTTGATGTCTGACGCATGTAGTTAATAGAAGTTTAACAAGCAATTAACTATAACCGAATGTCAAATACAGATGTTTGCTCTCTTACAGCCCCTGATATGGATATCTCAAATGGAATGAAAAAGCCACACCTGATAAGAAACTTTGACTTGTCTAGTTATGTTCAAACAAATGACTAGAGCCTAATCTCATGGATAAATTCCCATGCAAAAACTAAACTGGGTTTTTATCATTGAAGTAAACAGTGTTGCGCAGTTCAGGTCTTTGGAGAGGAATGAAATGTATGTTGTGTGACATCAGGAGATTGAGTCCTGCACTGAACTACCTGTGACCCTTGCACAGACACTTTAGAAAACACTTTAAATAGCACCAATGCCATGGAATAGTACTGACATGGTGTGTTTAAAGTCCTCAGAAGCACTTAAAACCATTACCAGACGATCAAATGCCATTTTGTTGTACAGTACCTTCTCTGGTACAGTTGACATAGCCCTGGACTGAGAGTTGGAAGCACTGGATGTCCAGAATAAAAGCCTAATTAACATGTTTAAGTTTTTTTCAGTAAAAATACACTTTACGTAATTTGGTTCAGAACAGATAAGGCTTAGAACATCCATCTGTATTTGAATCACCGCAGTTGTTAAGTTATTTTCCACATGAATCCAAAAAAATCAAATTATGGCAAAAGTTAAGGGAAGAATGTATGCTATTTAGGAAAAATGGGTATTCTCCAAGTTACCTCCCAAGTTATCTAAAAGCATGTATAAAAAAAGTAAAGAATGAGGTGTTCTACAAATTAACAAGGAGATTTGAGGTTGTTTGCAGGAGTGTTTCTGTCTGCATGTACAGTATGCTAAAAGACCAGCAGTCCCCACCCAGATCCAGCCTCCATGGTTGCAGAACCTTAAACTCTGGGTACCCAGAAGAAAGGGGTGTAACATTTGTCAGTTCTTGAAGGCCAAATCAACAGAGCCCATTTTTTATTTTTGATCAATACGAGCTGTAAAAACACACATGGGCGCGCCATTAATCCCCAGCAATGGGCACTTTCCTCAGCTCTCGAAAGGCCTCGCTGCCGGACCACTGTTTACTCTCTGTCATCGTGTGTCTGCTCACTCACCCAGGCACAGGCACAGGCATTTTGAAACCCTTGATGTCGTTTATTTTGGTTGTTTTTAGCTGGCCACATTTATCCATTCCGAAGACAAATCTGCCACCTGAAATTGCGCTTTTGCGGGATCTCGTTTTAAGTGTCCATTGTGCGATAATGAGTTAATGTTTTGTATAGTACCAGTCATTTAGAAACTGTCAGTCTCCGTGCTGTGTTACCAACACGCCTCCTGCTCTCCTATTCGCTACATGAACATTTCTTCTTCACAGGCTATCAGGATCAGCCAGAGAACGCGGTCAAGACCTAAAGCAGCCAGATACACAACCGCTGAAACACACAGTGTGAGTTGTCATTGTGTTTATTCTAAACTTGCATGGGGGGCTTTAACCCTTCAGACAAACAAAATACGACTGAACTGGCGAACTGGATAATGCAGAATAGAAACACTCGCACACAGACGGAATGAAGTGATTGTTTTTTTTAAGCAACCTTTACAGACACTCAATGATTTATAGTATAGTGACAACAACAGTAAAGGAGAAAAGGAGTATGTCTTACTGTGTCTTATGTGAAATAAATAAAATATGTGTTTACGATGCCATTTCAAATTGTTCGCTCATTATTTACTAAACGTTAAAAATGCTAGGGAAAAAAAACATAAATGCACCGGAACGCCTAATAACTTCCTGATTAAATGCAATCTAGCCAATGAGACGTGTAGCACACCACAACTATTTACAGCTCGTTTGTCGGAGTTGACTAAATTAAAACAAGATTGAATGAAAATGAGATAGCAGCATAAAGGTTTTTACAGTTTTATTTTAAGCGAGGAGATGAGCACGTTACTACGGCAAGAGGGGAAAAAAAGGCATCGCTTGGTGTGTGTAAAGTTTGAAATATTGTTGTGCAGGTAAAGGATTATTAGTGCCAGATTTTCCGCGACCCCTTTGGTGAGAGACGCACAGGCACCAAGGGATAGTGGGTCATACTGCTGTTACACAAGACAGAGATCTGGGGTGTACCACTGAACGTACTGGAATCATGCCTTTATCACAACTGTTAACGTCTGTTGAGAGCTCCCCGAGTTCCTTTCCGAACTTAACCACACTGGTTAATTAATTTCACGTTAATTGAGGTAACACGGGCAGGACAAACCCGCTGCCCAGTGCATATTCAGTTTCAGATCTGAACCGTTTTCCTTGCGCCTGAGAGGTAAAATATTCCTGGCGGTAGCTGCCTCCCAGAGACCTAAAAGTGCCATTTCAGCAGACTAACGCGCGAAGATACAAGTAGGCTGATATACTGCAGCGCTAAGCCACGGAATGAAGTGATAACATGAACGTCTTTTCTGTCTGCCCTCGCCCCATGGAGTGATTTATGAGATTCTTACCCATTACTTTATACTGAAGCCAAGATCAAATCCTCACCCTTGCTAATCATAACCATCTGGTTCGCAAAGAAATGCAAATATTACAGATTTACTGCGTCTACTCTAGTTTTCCAAGAGAGACTTCCTGTATGGTTTATACCTTCAGCCAGGTGGAATGTTATGTAAGGATACAAGCCAATAAATTCTTGGTGTCTGTTGTAGAGTACTGGATCCTTCCAGATATACTTTATAAAAATGACAAAACTTTCAAATTCTAAAGCCCCATTCTAGGTGCAGTATTTCTCATTAATTATCCTTTTGAAAAAGTAAAGTCTCTCGTGGGCTTTCCCAAGTTCCAGTGGAAGTGTTTGGACACCTGTTCCCAGACTCTGTGCTGTTCCTGTTCTAAAACAAGACAATTTATTGGAGATTATTTGGAGCACATGAACATGATCTTAGATGCGTCTAGATTTTCAGAAGCTGAATGATTTTAGAAAAAAAATACTAAAATTTGAAATGTCAGGCACATTTTTTCAGTTTACAAAAGACCTCTATTAAGGTAAAGCCTACTGACAAACTTAACATAAGCACATTCTTTGTAATTTCTTTTGAATTTTTAATTCATTCTTGACTAAGCCTTACCATATGTTCTGTCCCGTTCAATCCAAATCACTGTTTGGAAAGGAACAACGTTGCCAACTGATGGCTTGAGTAACGAGAAATAATTACAACTCCACCTTAAGACAATTATGAATACTTCTATCATGAACTGACAACATGTCCAAGGCGACGTAAAAATATAAATAATAAATATCAGCATTGAAGAGAAATACATGTAGGTAAAAGAAGCACATATGATAAACAACTCTTCAGGAACTGACTGCATTCTACCAGTGGTACTTAAGGAAAAAAGTGATGTTACAAAACTCTCCTAAAAGTTGCCCAAGACAGGAGTAACTAACACCCGTTGACTGGAAAAATGCTAATGTAAAACCAATCCAATAAAGAACAGAGACAAAGCTGAACAAGTAATTCTAGAACATTGTGCTTTAGTTCTATTATATATAAGGTTATGGGAAAATAATAGTCAGAACATCTGCACAGCAGCATGAGGGATAGTCAGCATGAGTTAGAACAGGATGGTCTTGATGGTCAAGTAACATGTCTGAGGTCTTTGAACAAGCAACTGCAGTAAAGAATTTTAAACATGAGTCTATTAGATGTTTTTGGAATGGAAATTGGTTGATGTATAAGAAGCAGAGGGTACAGAGGTAAAAGCTGAAATTTGTGGGACAAAAGTAGCAGTGGACCACAAGGATCTTAACTAGGACTACTGCTCTTTTTCATTTACTATATCAATGAACTAGATTCAGGCATTATTATGACCTAAATTGAGTTTATAACAAAAGTTTGGGAGGGATGACAGCAACCAAGTTCAATCAGACTCAGCTGTCAGTAATTAGCAATCGCTCCTGACATCCATTCCTCTCCCAAACGCTATAAATACCTACGAGATCCCCATCTCTCTCTCTTGCACGTCTCTTGCATTCCTCCTCCAACCCATCTCCTCCTCTGCAGCTGCCCCTCGGTCACCCTACAGGGGGGTCCTGGCCTCCTTGTCCTCTGGCCGGGAGTTTTGTGAGCAAAGAGCAAACATGATATTTTTACGAGGGACACAGACCGCTAAAAGGGGAAGGTTCTCCAAATAATACAGAAAGACTATCACTCTGATTATGAACCCTACTTTATCGCTATGTAAAACGGCCGTGTTGCCATGGAAGCATCACTTTAGTTTTTTAACTGCCTTTTGGTACCATATCCTTATAGTGAGAAGTCATTAAAACCCATCTGTGAGTCTGTAAATCTGCTGGACAAACATGGTGCTGACGTACAGTCCCTTCCGGGCTGGTTTGTGTCCTCAACAGAGAAATCCACAACACAGTAAAAAAAAAAGGCCAGCTTCCACTCAGCACCAATGTAATTTAAAAATCATAAAATAAGAATTAATTCTAATGCTTGATCAACAATGTTCTTTCCTAGATGAGCTCGGGTTAAGCCCTATTGTCCTGACCTCTCCAGTTCGACTCTTGGCCATGGAACTTGCTGGCTATAACCGGGATTCACCAAGCAGCAGCACACAGCTGGCTGAGTGCACTAGGGATGAGGCTGAGATTAGTCAGCCAGGGCTCTGCTGGCTTCCTGGCAGACCCTTACTCCTCTGTGATTTGCCAGGTGTCTGCAGGCCAGCCCTGACATCAGTGAGAGACATGCCACCTCTACAGTCAGCGCTCAATGTGCTGAGAAAGACGTGCTCACCTGCAGCAGAGTGATACACCTGTGCAGAGACTGCGAGGGGTGGCACAGGAGGGCGTGTCCATGTCCCATTCTCTCCTGCCGCCGTAAAGCCTAGTCATGTACAGCTGAATATTCAAAAGTGGGCAAGTATAACGAAATCTGATTGTGCCGCTGCACAACCCTTTACTTTGGACCAGAAACACTCATACCCCAGACTCTCCCCATACTCTAAACTCAGCTTTGATTCTACAGGTGTGGCCCCTATTCCAGTTCACCCATGTTCTATGTCCAGCTCATTTAAAACCAATACATATACTGAAAGTGCTCTGAATGGGAGGTTATGAAGAGTGTTAAGACCAAAGCTGCCAGACTACAACATGCTCATCTGGAGTTTCTATAAGTGAACCTTGTCTTAGCACTTTGCTTTTTGGAGTTAGTGGAGCAAAGGGATTTATTAATTTTTCATTTCAAGCAAACTTTATACATTATCAGATTTATCCAGGAAAGTGTTGACTCTCACTCTGACGGCTTTTAATTAATTTTCTTGCAGCTGTTACCAGATGTTTAAATAAAAAGTCCAATCTGTTTCATTAAAATATAACGGGTGACAGGGGAAGCCCAATAAAACTGAAATGAAATGAAATAACCACCTCGTGATGGGCCTGTGAAAACATTAACAAGGAAAAAGAAACGTTTGTCCAGCAAGTCAGGTAAAATGATATGATTCTGTCCTGCGAACAAGTCTTTAAAATCATCAGGATTGGAAAGTACATTTTATTAAAAACTGCTTGCTATGTTCTCTTGATATAAGTATGGGCACTGTCTCAGAATACTAGCAACAAAAAAAGATTCCAAAAATGTAGTTACTATACACCACAGCTTGTCTTATAACCATAATCAATTTTAATAGTACAATGTAAAAATACAAATAAAAGTGATGTGGATCTACTTGTGTCATACCATTTGGAAGAAAAAAAAAGATTCTTTTAATCCTAAATCTCTTAATCCGTGACTCTCACGACACTTTTCTCTGCTGACTGTATTGCATCATGCAACACATAAAATACTGCATACTGCAGCAAAACCTTCTTGGATAATATATTTGCTGTCTTACACCACGCCTCTGCCAAGTCATCTTTGCAAACTGCAAGTGGAAAAAAAATATACTTTAAAATATTAAAATATGAAGATAAAAAAACTGAGCAAGAAATACCTAAACAGCACTGTAAAAGAGGCTGTATGGAGTCTCTGAAAGCCTTCTGTGTGAACCTTCCATTGTATTGAATATGTAGCCCCAGCTCAGTGCTGCAGTCAGTATTGTGTGCAGCGGGAGGTACACATGGCCAAGTTCCTAGCATCAACTTTATAGCATTTTGCTTTCTTAAATCAGCTGAATAGATGTAAATATAAGATTTGCAAAATGGGATTTTGCTTTTCTCTCCAAACTTCCTCCAGACTTCACTTTTTTGGCCTCATGCAGAACAGCTTTCCGTGCGAGATCGAGAGGAGAACAGAAGCCCAGCGCTGAGGTTACAGTGGAATTCCAGCCAGCTCAGATTGCAGTCACAACGTTGTTTCAGCGGAGCAAAACCGCAGCGTGTGCACCCTGCCCTTTGCCTCGATTTGAAACCCTTGCACGGCAGGTACCCTTCACCGAGGAAAAAGAAAAGGAAAGAGTCAGGCATTTCTTGTTCTCCTTCTGGTTTTTCTTTTAAAAGCCAAACGGCAGAGGTGTTTTTGAACAAATATGTTTGTGCACCACCTCTGCTTCCCCATCACCCCTCCCCACACACACTGTCTCTGACCCCCAACACACACACCAAGCAAGTCGTACTCTGGCTTGTTTTGCTTTGCTATACAGTATGTATGGCCTACAAGTAGTGACAGCACACCTTTGTGTCCAGTTATTATCAAGGCTTTGTGATTATCCCAGGCTCTCTCATTTGTGGTCAAGGATGCCTCAAAGGTGCTTGAAGTTATTGCAACACTGAAATGATTGAACAATAATTAAAGGAACACAAATATATCCACATTCAATATCACAATATACAATTATCTGTCCAAACTAAAGATCCATTGCTTAGATTTACCTGATGTCCGTGAGAGTGCAGGATTAAAGTGCTTTTTCAAAGAAGGGTAAGTTGAGCTAATTATTTGTTAAACAATGGGTTCATTTATCAATGAAGCCTTGATAAGAGATATGTGGACAGAGCTTAGGAAGGACAGGCTGGGCTTAACTGGACTTTCTCCTTCAATAAAAACATCAGGGCTCTGCAGAATAGTGAATGTCATAGTTACTGAGGGTGTTCCCAGCTCTGTTGTAAAATCCATTAACTGTGTTTTTACAAGTCACTGTACAAGATGCAGGAAACAAAAGGGTAGAATTTATGAGAAGTCAAATGGACAAAGAAATATTATGAGAAACTGCCACATGTGAAGGGCAGGCTTTCCTCACGTGAACAAGAAGAATATTTCGCTCAGTGCCTGTCTAGTAACTTCTTCATAAAGGGACTGTTAAAGAGCAAGAGGGACTGTATTATGTACTTCATGTTCACCAACATGATAGTTTTTTAAAGGCTTAACTTGCCATAGTTGTTTTGTTTTACTGCTCCAAACAAATTTCAAATAGAAGCAACTTTCAAATACCCACCCAGATAAGAACTGAGGTGTCTAGAGAGAGCATTGGCTTCTTACTTGTAGGACACTTATGATATATCAAATTAGTAACTTGAGTGTGCTTTTTGTGGATTTAGGATGTTCTTTTTATACCACACCGTAAATGAAAACATTTTCTAAATAAAAACGAGTCTTGTACAAAACAAGGTTAGAAACCCAGTAGTCAGGAATTTGTTTGCCATAAATCACAAATGTTTTCTTTTAATCTTTTAGTCTGTAGCTGTGTGCATCAAAACCAATGTACACTACAATGAAATAATTAGAACTACAATGTTCAACAACTAATAATTAAAAGACTGTTGCAAAGTTAAGATGGTGAAATATCTCTACATGACACAACAGTCTACAGTATCTCATGTGAAGGAGAAATTTGAAATGTTTTTTTCTTAATACTTGTGCTTAATGGTGTTTTTAATATTAGCGGTTATATTTTATTTTCAACATTTGGTGGTGAATGAAATGTGACATATAAATGTGCAATTTGTTATCTTCCCAGCTCATGGCATACATTCTGGAGCAGAAATTCAGCATGTCAAAAGGCTGTTGTTGTGTGGATGTCATGTCATCGAGCCTGAAACAGGGCCGGACCTTGTTTTACAGTGGATTTCTATTGATTTACTAAACCACAGTATGTGAATCAATGTGTTTAGCTCTTAGCTCTAAAGCTCTTAGCTCCCGTATAAACAATTTGGCTTTCCTGACAGTGGGAGGAAAGCTGATTTTTTTGTCTTTATTTTGTTCAACTCTGTTCATTCCAAATGGACTCAAAGAACACTGAGGGTTTCAAAGAATGTTACAAACAAAAGCAGGCTGTTCGGATTGTCTAGCTTTCAACCATTTATTTACAGTAAGCCAAGGAATGACCTTCCACAACACGGCTAGGTAGCTTTGTCAAGACACCCACAGACTTTGTATAGTCCGATACGAAACCCCCAGGGTTGTGTTATAGCTCTCCTCACCTTTGGGTCATACTGTGTTGTTTACAAACCATAGTTTTTTCTGTATCTTAATAGGCCAGGCCCAGGGTATAATTTATTTAAACAAGCCACATCGCCACTCAGCCAGTAAGCAGGTCAAATTGCAGAAGCATGAATATTTGTGCTGAAGTGTGAGTCAGTAAAATACCAAAGCAATGCTATGCCTCATTGCCATGGCAACTCAGAACCATCTGAGTTTCACACTTAAACAACTATTATCCTGCTTTGAAGTAGCTCTGAATTATTGAAGCCCATATTTCCACATGACTGTGCTATTTACTGGAGGGACTGTTTCTTCTGCCCCTAGTGGCTATTTTTAAGTTGTTGATGTGAACATATCCATGCAGAGGAGGCTAAGCTGTCACTTCTAAAACACCTGCCGCTAATATGTTTTTTTCTTATGACAGTTCTCCCTATGATAACTTAATGAGAAACACAAATCATGTAATTCGTGGGCTTCGTATTTTAGCACCGCTTGTGTCAACATGATACAGATCAGATGCTGCCCTATATGCTGAACATGTAGGTCTCCTTAATCCTCTGAAGCTGCTTCTTTAGTCAGGATGGAATCCTCTCTTTCTGTGGTGTTCGCTCTAAAAACAGAAGCCGGAATGCCAGTGGCTTTTTTTGCAACTGAATTCTCATTAATCGGAAATATTTAGTTCCCTTTTTAATATCTTCAACATCCACACTGAATATGTGAAGATGCATGCAAAGGTTTCTGATTTTTTAAATAAATGCTAAGCACGCTTGCATATATGTTTTGTCTGTGCCTTGCTGACATGAATTAAGTCTTCAGAAATCTAAAATCCAGAAACCTAGAAAAGGTATATCAAGCCTGTATTGTAAGGTGAATACTCATAGAGTCCACAAAGCACAGACACAGCGGAACTGTAAAATGTAAAGTAGCTGGTTGGAAGGTAGGAAAGGCTTGACATCTCTGAGTAATAAAATTAAAAACTTGAAGATGGTGCATTACATAAGAAAGTCCTCTTGTGCTTTTAGAATTTTCTTAGATCACGTTCCAGAATCTACAGTAACTCAAAACCCCACTTAGTACCACATGATATATCTTTATCTCTCTGTCATCAAATGATATTTAGAGGATTAGGGATAGGGAGCAGAGAATGTATGATCTAATTTTGTGAGGATATAATTACAGGATTAAAAAAAGATAACGTCCTGCGTTTTTAATAATATTTATTTGTTGCTAATCAACCCAGGTTGACTAATTTAGCAACACTGTGAAAGGCACAGCATACTGAGCTCTGACAAATGCAATAAAAGTGATCTTAAATTGAAAATGCCTTTATTGTCATGAGCACCAAAGCTGGGATGCAGTCCAATAAAAATGACAACTCTCATCGATGGCACAGATCGTACTACAGGTAAGTCGTTTAATATTGAAAAATAAGAGAGCATGGGTGCTCAAGTAATAGAGCAAATATACAAGAATAAACCACAGGACTGAGCAATAACAATACAAAAGAATTACATTCGTGAATGTTTATTGTGTGTTTAAGCATTGTGGAATTTGGCTTAAACTGCCTGGTGTAGGAAAAATGTGAAAAGAGTTTTTCATGTGGTATTTCTAGCTTTTGGAAATGATGTGGAACAATTACAAGTTAGGCTAGCTGGGGTGAATTAGTAGGGATTGGTTGTCACTATCCCTCCCAAGTTTTTGTAAGAATCCGTTTAATACCAAATGTTCTTAATGTTTCAGACAAGTAGCAGGAAGCTGTGTATCTGATGCCATTCAATTGAATTGCATCCCCCCAGAATTAGGTCTGTCAGAGAATGGGATTTTTTCAGTCTTAATTTCAATTACTTTTTTTCTGAGAGGCTGCACTTTGAAGATCTAATATGGTCCTGCCAATCAGTATTCCAAAGGAAATGGTCTTACAGAGTCATCACCATCTGGCATGTTTGAGGTTATCCAGTAAAAGCAACAAGGATAAACATGTGCCAAAGCAAAGGAGTGTTCGTGCCATGTAATTGTTAGATCTTTGCCTACTTCTAGTGACATTGGAAGATTGGATTTTCAGCCTCCTTACCTGGGTTATCATTTTTCCTATACTGTAAATTCAACCTTGATGAAATTTAACCACCAAAATCAGCAGCAGAGATACACTTGAGCATAATATTTAAGGTCTGAAAATGAAACTGATTAGAGTTAGCCTCCATGACTAAGCTACAGAAACTTGGGCTTGTAGTCATGTATTTCAGGCACACGAGTCATAAACACTAAGCTTTATACTGACTGGGCAGGTTTTGATTTTCACAGTGCCCAGCCTTTTCTTCTTCATTTCTTGATAACCAAACCATAATAGTTTGAGGGACTGGGTTTGCCTGATTTGTGGTTTCACAATTTAACATCTGAAATTTTCCTACTGCTCTTTCTTCATTTCTCAGTCCCCGTGTTATGCGTGCAAGTTATACTGAAGTTACACTGAAGTGCTGACTTCAATATAGCTTGCATGTGGAACACAAAACACAAAAGGCATTCAATGACAAATCATTCCCAGCATGCTCCCCTCCAATGGAAAATATGCAAAAATGAGTTAAAAACCATCAGATTAGACAGGTCTTTTCTTTATATGAGCCTGCCACTGAAGAGGCATTTATGGAGTCCACACCACAGGGAACAAAAACAGCAGTAGGTTCATGTTTTTGATAAAGACGTTGAAAGAGTCGATAAAAGCAAATTCTGAGAACTGGGTACTGGATCTAGTTTCTGTTAAACTGAAAGGAAAATGTCTTCCATCTGTAAGAAAGTGATTTGTATTGTATGGTACGGTGAAATTTGGCTTATCCCACCCCGGCTGTAGGATGAGGAGGCTGGGACCCACATGCGGAGTTGGAGGAGCTGCGATGGGAAAGTTGGGTTGAGGAGAGATGTGTGAGATGAAAACCCACAAAAGAGGGTTACTTATGATATATATATAGCTTTCGAGAAATGACGTTTGGAATGGTTATGATTTAGAATAGATGAGGTGAAAGGGACTTGTTTTTTGTCATCTTTTCTGAACCTCTTCTAAAACCTCCTTGAATTTTTTGTTACTTTTGTGACAAGCTAGATAAGTAAACATTCCTAAACAATTCTCCATCTTGAGAAGGTTTCAGCATTAAGAGAGTGTGCCGAAATGAATGCTAACCTAAAGGACCAATCAGCCTTCTTCCATTGTAATGCTTATTTTATTTCCATTTTGAAAACATTAACATACAGTACAGTAGCCCTGTATTTCCTGTATAGGTCTATCTTTTCTGGAACATTAATATTGTACTTGGTGTCCCTTTATGCTGTTTGTATTTTAAACACAGACCAGAGTACTTGTAATCCTACAGTGTGCATGGAAAAAAATACTCAAACTCCATGTACAGCAACATGTAAACTTGAAAATAACTCAAGGCTGGTGGTTATGGTGATGGTGAAGAAGGTTGTCATGTGCATTGGAAGGTAAAGACTAATTGAGAATTTCTGATTGATAAAATTGTTTTTTTTTTAGTAGTTTGGTCAAATGCCAATATTGACTAAATGAGTTGATAAATATAATCTGATAGCACACTTAATATTTTGGCATTAACTTGCCTGGCTGAGGAAATGGCTGCACTGGCCAAAGACATGACCCCCCCTCACTTGAAAGGAATGAACCAGGGAGCTGCTGCAAGGGTGTGGCTGGGGCGCAGGGAAAGGAGCTACGGAAGATGCGTTCATTGTTGGGGGCAGTCAGGAGTGTATTCATACTTGTTTATTTAGGAGATTGAACTGTTCAATTACACCATAAATGGTCAGATGAGACAAGTCCTCAAGCATCATGAGCAGTGCAGAAGCTACCTTTCCATTCCCAACTTTAAGATGCATGATGTTTGCACCACCTGCTGAGCCAGAGCGATCCACACAGTGCAAGCACAAAACAGAAGAAAGGAGAGGAGGCCACACAACACAATCCCAGCCTTCAACAGTAAAGCTGCCTTCTAGCTTCACTCCTCTCTGTCTCTTGAGAAACATAATGCACTAAATAAAAGTTTCATGCTCATGCAAACTAAACAAAAAAGTAAACCTCACGCTGTGCTAAATAGGGTGGGTGAAACAAGGTTTGTTTTCTGCATTAGAAGCCTAATTTCTTGCTTCACACTGGACCTCATCTCAGGAATTGACTACAGTGCCCGTGTTGTGTTACATTTTTGATGACAGTCATACATTGTTTAAAAGAAAAAATGAAAAACTGAAATGGATGTATTATTTATCATTTCTTGTTTTGTTTTTTTTAGATGCAAGCACCGGGATTTCTGACGCTCAGCTGGAGGACTCGACTACAGCGTGCCATGGATGGTGTTTATATTTCCCATCGCCGGCTTTACTTCTTTCTTCAAGCCCTGCTTTGTAGCTCTTCCACTGTGAACAGATATCAGACTGACACATATTCTAACTTGATCTTGATGAAAGGAAAAGAGAAGGCATTATCTTCTGGTTCTCCATACTTCTCCATACTATTATGATAAGATGGATGCCGCAGAGGAAAGATGTGAAATATGTATTTCTAAAGCACTTAAGGAGCACTAGCACACAATAACAGAGTACAGAATCTTACAGTTCACTACTCCACTGTTGTGCCACGCAGAGCCGTATACAGATCCCTCCCCCAGTCCCTGTGCTATCATGTGGGTTTGTGTGACCCTTTCCAGGAATAAGTGGCTTTCTGATAATGGATGGATGGATGTTCAAAGCCTAACAAAACAAAGCTGGAGAGCTTTATTTTCTCAATGTTTCGAGCTGATTAATTAAAGCACTGAATTACTGCTCCCCCTCTATTGAGTCTGTGTCACTTGATCTCTTTTCCGTCCCCATCAATCACATCTGTGCCAAAGAGACTGCAAAGTCGAGTCTGCACTTTGTGTCAAGTGTCCAGCATTTTCCCTGTCTCGTGCAGTCACGTCGGTGTTCCCTGATTTCTACAGTACATCTAGCCTATGGCCTGCATCTCAATTTTAAGGTAACATTCTGACCAAAGTACAAGTCAGTTATGTGGCTGAACATGAATTCTGGCTGAGTGGGAGATGAATGACTTTAGAAAATAGGGTTATAGTAGAAGCTGGAAACAACAAATGGTTTAACTGCCAAGACGCCGTGATGGGCAAAACAGTCCAGTGCAAAGAGGGGAAAGAATGACATTTTTAAAATTTATTTAATATGATT
This sequence comes from Atractosteus spatula, assembly GCF_055471065.1. Classification (NCBI taxonomy): domain Eukaryota; kingdom Metazoa; phylum Chordata; class Actinopteri; order Semionotiformes; family Lepisosteidae; genus Atractosteus; species Atractosteus spatula. The sequence goes on along the minus strand of NC_142716.1, from coordinate 46,594,532 downwards.
TTTAGTGCATCACTAATTCACTAAGAGTGATCACTCTTATATACATCACCCTTATGGGAAGGTTATTTTTGCAATTATTTAATGCATCTTAAATAATTAAATAAATCAACACTTTTTAAATACTATTTTTAATTCCAAAAGATCCCAAAACAAGAAGGGACCCACTTCATCCACTATTGAAGGGAAACTCCCACTTGCTTGACTTCACTACAGCAGTTCTGGAGGACAAGTGAGAAAGTGCTTCATAAATGGAACTGAGAGGGAACTTTAGGAAGGACAGAGTATACAAAGCCAAATATGGAGTTTAATGGTGTTAATATCCCTAGTTTTATGAGCATTTATATGACTCTGGTCATCATACTGGCATACTGGTTTGAAAAATGTGGTCTAAAAGGAAAACTACCAACACAGCCCCTGCAATCTGGATTTCTTTAGAGATCTCTCATTCCAGTATTGACCTAAGCCTGCTTTAGCTTCTGAGATCTGACCAGATCAAGCAATAATTTGGTCACACTGGTTTCACCCAATTTTATGTGTGTGCAGTACCTCTTGGAGAAAGACTGGTTTAGCCCTTAAACTGGGGTCGTGTCTGTTCTGTTACATTGGATCTTTCAAATGTAAACAGAAAATGTGAGAGGCTGGATGTTGAAATACAAACTCAGGTTTTCAAGTAAAAAGTTGATGGAGCTGCCAGAACTGTTTTCGTTAATCAATCCAGTGCAGATCAGAATACATCAAGGGGAACAGTAGCTGAACTGTATAGACATCTTATGTCCCTGGGGAATCTCAGACCTTTTGTTTAAAGAATTATTTCACTTTTTGCTTTAAATACTTCCACCCCACCCATTTGATCAGGGCGCAAAAAAAAAAATCAGAAGAAACTGTCCCTCCTCTTTTTATCAGCATCCTTGAGTTAAGAAGATTTTGAAGCAAAGTGAGAAGTTGTCTCTTTGAACTGCTCTTATGAATGCTGCAAAGCTCATGAAGGAGTCATACTTAATATGCTGAAATGTGATTAGTGTCTGAGTGTGAAATATCACTTCCTTATCTCTGAGTACCAGCTGACAAGGAAATTTCAAGGGATCCATTTTTGGCAAGGCTCACTACCAGGAGTGACAGAGATGATGTCTAAAATTCTACGGCTGTCTGAGAGCTTTGTTCTATTCTTTTGAGTTAACTATTTTATAGTAAAAATGTATATCATATATTTGCACACATAAAGTATTAATGACAGGTCCTTATGTATTAGGACACAGCATGTTTTGTCATTTGTTAAGCTTTACAGTCCAACAATATATTAATTTAACAGTATTTGAAATTATATAGTATAGCAAATTTGTCTTGCATGAAAAGCTATAACAATACCATCTTTACCACATTCTTTTGTTTTGCAAATATCTTTGGGGCATTATCTTCTTACATAAAACTCTCAAAATTTCTCTCTAAATAGAATTGGAAGAAAGACTAAAATACTGTAGCACTTATCTTGTGAAGGTGACTCACTTTTAAAACTGGCATTCTATCACTTATGGCTGTGTGTTCTTTTCTTATCAATACACCAACTGTAGATAATCAACAATTGACAGTTTTTAAAGTAAAAATCTGAAGCAAGGAGAAGAAAAAATATGAAGCTATTTCCACAATGCTTCTTTACCTAACCAAATAGAATCATATTTAATAATTGATGTCCTCCTCGTTATTTCTCCATTATATTTTAATGGCTACGATTATCAGTTGTAAGGACACAGTAAAAATACAGAACACTATTTTTCTTTTCCATGGGATCACAGAGAGATGTCTTCAATACAGGACCTGTCTCGTTTCATGCACACTCAAAAACATTAACAGTGTCTACTGCAGATGAAGCAAGTGTGTCTGGTTTCAGATCTCCAGTAGCTATAGTATGTTTTCCCAAAAGTATCTGGGTAATCCTCCATACAGATGACAGATTTAGCCTGGTACAAAACTGGATATTTCCACACAAACTTTTAAATGTGTGGAAAAACTGAATCACTCCCAGTGGATGGGAGTTTAAATCAATACAAGAGTTTCTCACAGACTGTTTCTTTAATATGATGGGTATGGTTTAGTTTGGCTTGTACATTTCAGAAAAGGTTTATCTCAAACCAAAATTTAGATGTGTCAGAAAGGAGAGTGGTCTAGTACTCACAATCTTCTTTTAAAGGCAAAATAATTTTTTACTTCTCTAAAGTTCTGTCTTCAAAGGAACTTCTTGATCATTCTCTAGCAGGCTATTTTATAATTAATACGCTACTATAAAGTATGTACATGAAATGTAAAAAAAATAAATTTGGCAGAATTTCATTACAGGTTAAAAAAATCGATTATTTTTAAGGGGTCTGGATAACTTGATACTTTTCATTTAACACTCTTAGATATTTGTGTTATAAAATGTAAATGTAGACCACATATATTACTCACACGATTAAAAAGTGCCTCCATTAAAAAGAATAAAAAACATCAAACATTTGTGTTCTCAAGTGTATTCCAAAGTAAAAATGTGGAACATTTTTAGGGATATAATATAAATAAGTAATTATTAAAATTGATGTAAGAATTCAATAGAGAAAACAATCACACTAATGACATCATTAACTCCGGAACAGTTTTTTTTCTATGAAAGGCAACAAAAAGAAAAGCTTTTGAATTTCTGCATTGTTAATCTGCTTAAAGCTGAGTACTTTAATCAATCACTGTTCTCCAGATTCTTTCTCGCCAGAATCATCACACGAGTGACACAGTTATCTGCATTACATGTAATAACTGACATCACCTCTTATCGGAACGGGACCACCGGCCAACCAGAACTGAAAGAAACGAGACCCTTCTGTTCACACAATAGCCATTCAAAGCCGTGGCACCGTGTGTCTTCCTGATGGATCGCATAAGCGTACACTCAGGTCTTTGGACTTAGGTGTTCTGCTGCAAATAACACTGGTTTTCTCTATAGTACAGACCTTGTGGGATCTGTCTGCAGAGCATGTTTTTCAAATCAGAGGGCTCTGCACTGACTGGACTGAAAATTAACATTCAGCAGAGGACTGCAGTGAGGCACTATAAATATTTAAGATCTGGGAGTCTGTGGGTCAAGTTATTCTTGGCATTTGGCTAGGTCCGACACTTTTCCTGACCTGTCAGGCCTGCACTTTTTTAACACAACTAAGGTGCTCCCCTTCGACTGGCTTTGGCACAGCAGGGGAATTTCCCCTCTCTCCCTCCTCCTCCTCCTCCAGAGCCATGCGGATTTATGGAGCGCAGAAAAGGAAGAGAACAAAAAGAAAACAAAAATAAATACGCCTTGCGGGGTACAAAAACCTGTCTGCATGAACTCCTGAAAGCTTTGCCAAGTGTAATATTTGCTTGAATTGCTCTCTCATGTGTGGAAAGCGAAGTGATAATAGTGTTGAACGCGGCGAGCCGGGCACTGGTTTAAAAGAGATAACAACATTTCACAGTCGCTTTTTTTAGAGGCCCAAATGAAAATGGAGCCTTTCATGCGCAGTGTATGAGCCCCTGGAAAGGATCCAGCAGCTGCTGTGAACATAAAACAGCTCTGCGCAAGAAAAGGATTGATAACCCTGCCTCTTTAAGCATGAGAGAGACTTACAGAGCTTTAGACAAAACTAGAAAGAGAGAGAAGGACAGAAAGAAGGGGGAAGGAGGAGTTTATGGTGTGTGTGTGTGTGTGAACATGGATAACAAGATCCAAGACACTTGAAACATCAAGTAGAAAGCAGACCTGAAAGGACCAGGAGGACTGCTTTGCCTGCAGTAGTGCGTTCTTTGGCATGTTTACATTCGCAAAGACTCACAGAGGAGCCCATACAATGATCAACACCCACTCACAGAATATTTCCAGTGTTCTGAGATGGGACATTGCGCTACCCAAAGTAGGCCCCTCCATTCAGTAGGCTTATTGTAACTGAACTGCTTCCTTCAGAAAAAGGCCTTCATTAGATATTGATGCGAATAAGTGATTCGTTCAGAAGCGAATGGTTCTGGACTCGCACCTGTAACTTTTGTGTTGAATTTCCAGGTGAGACACCCAGATTGCTCCAGTAGAATACCCAGCTGAATAAGGTTGCAAAAGAAAGTCAGCTTGGATCAGCAAAGCATCAGCAAAACGAATTTTAATAAACTAGCCAAGAAGCGATTACACCCTGCCTATGAAGAAAAAAGCAAAGCAACAGGGAGGGCTTCTCACATTTGGAGTACAACAAAAAGCAGAGAGAACTCACCTGGGGTTTTTCCCCTGTTGAAAACAAATGTGGTCCAATGGCAGGTTTATATTGCAAAGGCTGTCATTAAAAACATTTTTCATTATGAAAACTTAATGAAAACCAGAGGCTACAGTTTGCAGAGGCAGTCTATGAAAGGTCTGATGCTAACAGTTTTTCATTGTTTGTCAGATCCTTGTTTGGAGACAATTATTTCTTTGCACAAGGGTGAAAAGTAGAGTGTTGGGAACATACAGGAGGGAAGCTGTGTCAGTTACTTGGTGACACACCTGGCTTGGTAGAAGATCCTGTCATCACTGTTCGGCCTGTTTCATTGTATCGATCCAGATGGCCCAGATTACACAGTGTAGCTGGGCAGTGATGTCACTCTCCTCTGACACGATGAGGTAACAATGATTAATGAAGGCTTCAGAATGATTGAACTCCTTTCTCAGTGACTCAAGCGCAAGATGAATGGGACTAAGCTAATAATGCAAATTAGGCAGCTGTCACCAATTGGCCAGACAAGATAGCCACCCGTAAAGCACTTCCACACACTTGATTCAACCTTAATAAAAATACACATGTATATATTTTTTTCTTGATAATGATTTAACAAAGCTTGAGTCAAAGTGCAAGCATAATCCCTGAACCCATGAGTCATGTTTTATCTATTCGGTGAGATCAGTTAATGTGTTAAAAAAGCTGGCGAAATGAAGAGTCACAAGTTTGGTGGTGTGTTGTGTAATGGAAAGACTTTGCCAAGCCCTGGATCAGGCACCTCAAACCTGCCACTTTAAAATTAAAAATACTGAAGAGTATGAGGCACGATAGGCCTTCCAATTACTCAAGTGTGTTTCTCTGGCAGAGTACTGAGGAAGCCTGCTGGTATACTGCTGCAACTCATCAATGGTTTCAAGAATAAAATGGTTTTCTACTCCCCCCAGCTCTCCGAACCCTTCTTTTCCTGTCATGAAAGCCTAAACCGTCTAAAATAGAACTAAAAATACATTTTGTATTACAGAATCTTATAAATAAATGAAGTCATTGATGGAGGTCTGCAATGAAGCCCATGACTTCATAGCTCCGTTACCTGACAGCTGAGTTACCATCCACAACACATTTCATACAAACGTTTCAGTCACTGTCTACAGAGTTTACCCCAAAGACCACCTTAGAAACAGACTTTTGTTTATCTCCGTTTCTGCTCCTGACAGGTATAACATTTTTATAATCCAAATAACAGTTTTTTCCAGCTTTGTGTTAAGCATTACCAACTGTAAAAAGCTGGGTTGATGACTACATTCCCATTCCCTCGGGCCTTTGTTTGAAACCAGGTCCAACTGTGATATTCCATGCTGTTCCTGAAAAGAGTTTTAATTTATGCATTTCTGGCCTGAAAAAAGCCAAAACAAAACACAGACAAAGTAACAAAAAATCAAGTTTACTGAACCTTTTTGTATTTTCTCAATGGGTTAGGCTTTGTAAAAATATTACATCTATATACACAGCTGTGATTTTCCACTCAGTGATTCCTCCTGTTGCCAAACCTAGGATTAGAAAGACAACTTTCCCCATTCTTGATTCCAAATGGCAACAGAACATACTGTATCTGTAAGCCTGATAATGAAGACTCCTGAACAAACTGGGGAAAATACACACACACACAACTAAAACGCAAGCTATTTAAGGTAATCCGATTAGCACTTAATTCTGCTAGTCCCAGTTCAGCGGGTAAGGACTTGGAAACAAATATTTACCCCTCAAGTGTGCTAACATAACTCTCTCCTGGGACCCCAAGAATTCTGTAGCTGCTCCTCCAGAATAAAGGCTGTCAGGGCTGCTCCAGGGGTCACCAGGAAGCTGCTCTCTGGCTCCTGCAGTCTTCCTCACTGTCTCCACAGGAGGCATCTCCATGTCAGCTGCAGCATTGTTCATTTGACAGGCCCCCACTTCTCCAGACAGCAAATTTAAGAGGGCTTTCTTTTTCTAGTTTTGCAGTTCATTGACTCGAACTTTATCTCAACAGGGCTTGTGGCTAATGAGACCCTCCCCCCTCACATCTCCACTTTTTTCTCTGGCGAGCCAAGTAACAAACCAAACAAAATGCTGAAGACTCAGTGCCTTCTGCACAACTTTTGGATAAGATAACAGCTCTCTCTGTCAGCCTTGGGAGACACTGATATTCACTTCCTGGAGGGCCACTGTCTCTTCTGGTTTCTCTCTCTTCCAGACATATCACTGTATATTACCTGGTTTTTAGAGTTACATTGCTAAAAACAGAACAAATACAGTTTACCTTTGTTGTCCATGTGAACTGTTAGTTTGGCTGTCTAGAAGGCAATGCAAAAACAGATTCATAGAAAACTCAAACCTTACAAGTTTACAGTTCATCAACAGGAGGAGGAAAACAGGTGGAAGACATAGTTATTTATCAAGGATGGGTCCTGTGTTCAGGGCCTATGGAAAGGCACTCCCACTGGCAAGTGATACTGAAAAATGGGAACTTTGGCCTTATTGTAGACGCCTCATAAATCTCAACAGCACAAAGAGAGAGCCCCTCTTCCTTTCCTCCCCTCTCCTCTTCTTTGTGCTGATGATGCAGATCAGTTCCTGTCTCGCTGCTCTCTTTGAACGGCTACTCCCGCTATAAAGATGCTGCCCTGCTTTGCGGAGAGTGCCACCGTAAAACTGGACCACTCAGGCAGGAGGTCAGGAGAAGTCAAGCCTGTCCTCCTTGGAAAACGGGTCAGCTGAGCTTCAGCGCAAACATGGTGATGAAAGTCGCACGTTCACGGCTGCGTTCACCGTTCCTCCAATCCTTTCTGCGCTCCTGGCAGCAGTCAGACCTACAGTTTTTTGTCCTGCTTGTTCATTTTTTACACACTTTTACACATTTTCCTACACAATTAAGTTGCAAAGAAATCTACTTTTTGAAACATTTTGTATGGCAGAATTGGGGATTTGTATCTCTCGGGTTTGCAGGAAGATTTAACAGAAGCCCTGGATATGTCTGTCACTAATCTCCTTCCCCAAAATATTTTAGTGCAAACCGGACATCCATGCAGAGCCCCAGACCTCACAGGCTTGTTCACGGTTATATTAATGTCCTGCGTTACTACAGTATATGTGGGAATCTGCCGGCTCTCAGGATGTGAGTGAACGTGGTTGTAGCAGCAGATGTCTAGCATGATTTGCTTATATGAAACTTATATGAGACTCTGTTGCTAACCCTAGGTGAGCAGTGTGCTGAAGGTAGCTTTGTCTACAAATTAGTGTTAAAATTGACCAGACAAATCTAGTGATTTTCATGACAGTGACCAGACAATTTTAGATAAAAATTTAGGCTGCCGAAATATTGAGCTTCTTTCTGTGAAATGTAAAACTACCAGAACCCATTCCTGCCATCATAGTCTTTTACCCTACTCTGTCATGGCCAGATGTCTAGTGTTGAACAGTGAAATCTTCCACATGACATGCAAAGACAGACATATGTAGATGTGTGGAGCAGGAGAAATCTGTAAAGAAATTATGGAAGTGAAGTGGGACAAAATAGCACTGGAATAGAACTACTGAAGTACAAAATTGTATACTGCGCTCTTTGAGATAAAGCACACAAACACTACTTCCTCCAAGTGTAAATCTAATTAATAATTTACAGTAAGTCACTTATCGAATGATGAATTTGGAATATTAATGTATTTAAAGTGACAATGCTTTATGAAAAGAAACTGGTGTCATTCAGGTTTTGATTTCTGTAATGCTGGCAGTGCTATTCTGCTGTATGTACAGTATCGTACAGATAAGTTCTCAAAGAAAAATTGAAGTGTGTTCACTTCTGTACTTCCTATAAACTATACAGAGAGGTGATGTTGCTCATGATACGACCAGAATGGAAGCCTTCCCTAAAAACAAAAGATTGCCCTTAGCACACATTTATAGGAGTTCTGTGCATCATAATGCTCAGGGATTAAATAAATAGCTATCAATCTTATTGATGTAATTTAGAATTTCATTGAATAATTACATTGAGTAGCTATAGAGCTGCAGGCTCCAGTAGCACTTATTTGGTAATAATGTCAAAAATTCTTGTTTTTCCTAACAAAAACATGTATCCTTAGAAACAGTTGTTTCTAGAAAGTCCCTAAAACTAAAAACAGACCCCAAAGCAGTTACAGTAAATCACACATTTCTCATTTTTCAAAGTAGCAAGAAAGTAGCTTCATTATATAATTTCATATTGTGTAATTCAGAATGTACATTTAGCAGTGTCATAATGCATTTGCCTAGGACTTTCTTTGTTCAATCGTGTTTTATATACAGTACATGCAAAACATCAAATACATTAAAATGAAGTAGCATTTAAAGGCTCTCTGGCTGAGAAAAGCTCTTTGATTAATGCTACAGATCAATTGTAATAATCTGACCTTTATCCATCATTCTATTTTGTAACAGCTATATCTGAGTCATCTAAAGTAAATGGGGTGGATGAGGGATCTAAAGCACTTGGATTTTCATACAGTTTTCTTAAAGTAACATTCAGGAATCTCACGTTAGTGTTTTCTTAAAATGTACCTTTTTAAATTATCAGGCAATAACCGTTTTTTGTCTTCATCTGTCCTTTTTTGATGATGTCACCCTGG